>NC_060276.1:75481783-75591204 GCF_021613505.1 Equus quagga
ACAGGATGAGAAACAAAGGTAATGCAGGAAAACCAGATAATGAGTGACAGAATGACAGCATTATGCCCTCATGCATCAATAATCACTCTCAACGTAAATGGATTGAACTCTCCAATAAAAAGACACAGAATGGCAAAGTGGATTAAAGAACAAGATCCAGCAATCTGTTGCCTCCAGGAAACACACCTCAGCCCCAAGGACAAACACAGGCTCAGAGTGAAGGGGTGGAAGACAATACTTCAAGCTAATAGCAAGCAAAAGAAAGCAGGTGTTGCAATGCTTATATCATACAAAACAGAATTCAAAATAAGTCAGGTAAAGAGACACACAGAGGGACAATATATAATGATCAAAGGGACACTTCATCAAGAAGAAATAATGCTTATACATATCTATACACCCAACACAGGATCACCAAAGTTCATAAAGCAACTATTAACAGACTCAAAGGAAGATGTTAAAAACAACACAATAATAGTAGGGGACCTGATCATCCCACTCACATCAATGGACAGATCATCCAGACAGAAAAACAAGGAAATAGGGGAGCTAAATGAAAAGCTAAAACAATTGGACTTAATAGACATATATAGAACACTTCATCCCAAAACAGCAGAATACACATTCTTCTCAAGTGCACATGGAACATTCTCAAGGATTGACCATATGTTGGGAAACAAGGCAAGCTTCTACAAATTTGAAAAAATGGAAATAATAACAAGCATCTTCTATGATCATAATGCAAGTCATATTTCTGAAGAAGGGTTAATATCCATAATATATAAAACAGTATGGAGATTCCTCAAAAAATTAAAAATAGAACTACCATACAACCCAGCTATCCCACTACTGGGTATCTATCCAAAGAGCTTGAAGTCAGCAATTCCAAAAGTCCTATGCACCCCAATGTTTATTGCAGCATTATTTACAATAGCCAAGACATGGAAGCAACCTAAGTGCCCATCAACAGATGATTGGATAAAGAAGATGTGGTATATATATACAATGAAATACTACACAGCTGTAAAACAGAACAAAATCGTCCCATTTACAACAACATGGATGGACCTTGAGGGAATTATGTTAAGTGAAATAAGCCAGATAGAGAAGGACAATCTCTGTATGACTCCACTCATATGAGGAATTTAAAAATGTAGACAAAGAGACCAGATTAGTGGCTACTAGGGGAAAGATGGGGTGGGGGTGGATACAAAGGGTGAAGTGGTGCACCTACAACACGACTGAAAAGCAATAATGTACGACTGAAATTTCACAAGATTGTAACCTATCTAACTCAATAAAAATTTAAAAAAATAAAAAAAAATTTAAAAATAAAAATCTTTTAGTAGTGGTGGCCCCTTTGGCCCTACCCTTTCCAATTATAGGTATGTATGCCTTGATGCACTGCCACACCATTTGGAGCAAAACTAGTTTCTGGCCTTCCTGGTGGGGGTTGCACATTGGGAACCTGAAAGACTGCCACCCTTGATTAAGAGAGTGCATAACCCCCAATATGGTTTCCAACAGGGGGCTGAGGGACTAAGCCCCATAATTAAAGATATATTAAATGAAGAAATCATTAAACAGACCATTTCTCCTGTCAGTTCTCCCATTTGGCTGGTATTAAACCCACTACTAATGACTTTCACCTTATGTTACCAGATACAATCATAGGTTCTTTTACCTGCTGCACAAAAGAGAGACCAAAATAAAGACTGGAATGCCAGGCTTATGGCAAGGAAAGAGTTTTATTGAAAGGCAGCCAGATGAGGAGATTGGAGTTAGAACTCAGATCCACCTCCTCGAATGGAAAAAGGTAGGGGTTTTTATCTGAGGTTTTAGGTTGGGGAGGGAGAATGTGCATGTGCTGGGGTTTTAGGTAGGGGAGGAGGAGCATGCGGCCTTCCTGGTTGGAGCCTTTCTACCAGCCTGCGTTTGGCCTTAAAGATTGAATTTCTCTTCCCTTGAGTGTCTGGACTTTTCTGGTTAGTTTTCATCTTCAGCTTGTATTTGGCCTTGTAAGGCTGCTTGCAGAGAAGGGGATGGTGAGATAAGGGAATCTGCAGGCTTATAGCCTTGGTTGTCTGCCCCTTGTGATGGATGGTAGATTCTGATACCAGGAAGGTGAACAGTTGGGGTCTGGGAATCTTCAGTTTCTTGATATACTCTGGATATCACTTACCCTTTAACAAAGCTTAAGAACCCATAATTAGCCAAAACTTCAGGGTGAACCCAGCATGAGGCCACCTGGGCTTTTAACAATTTGTAACTTCTATTCACCTTGTGAAGTTCAGGGATACAAAGATTTTTTAAAAACGATATTTACATATGACTGTAACTTAGAGAAGTAGGGAAAGGGGATAAGTGCTTTTGGTTTTAACCTCATATATGTTGGGTTTAATGTAGGGGAACTGATATCAGGGCCAGCATCACTTACAGTTGACTACCAAAATTTAAATGCTCAGGTGCTCCTTATTAAGGTGCACAATCCAAAAATTGTCCAGTTAATTGAGGATATCCAAAAGGCTCAGTGGAATAATTTGCTGTGATCAATCTAGCTAACATTCTTTTCAGTATTGATCACTGAGGAGTCTCAGCCACAGTTTTCTTTGACATTCAAAGGCAGCCAATGTACATTTACCAAGCTGCTTATGGGCTATCTTAACAGATAACAGATCATAACAGATATCTTAACAGATAACTATTGCCTACAATCTTTGCTGCCAGGACTTGAACGCCCTACCATGTCCCCTTGCACTCTCTGGCACTATATTAATGACATTCTAAACTGAGACTCCTTGGAGGAGGCAGTGTGTAATGCCCTAAAATGACTGGTGACTCATCTACAACATAAAGTTTGGGCTATCACCCCACATAAAATTCAAAGGCTAGCCACTACTGTTAAATTTCTTGGTATTAATTCGTCCTCTAAAGGCCAGGAAATTCTGCTTGTGGTTAAATAACAATTGCAAACTACTCAAACTCCTACCACTCTATTGCAAGCCCAACACATTTTAGGTCTCTACATTTTGGTGGCAACACATACAACACTTATCCAACATCCTTAGACCCATTTATTCAGTCACATGCAAATCCTCCACACTCTATTGGGGAGAAGCTCAACAACAAGCTTTACGGTTGGCTCAAGGTCAATTAATCAAGCCCTCTGCATGGTTCCCCCGGCTCCTTCTTCTGGGATGAAAGCACTGGCTACCATGGATTATGCATCCTGGCCTATGGAGTAAAAACAATTTCTCTTGGCTGCCTATGGGCTTCTGGACCAGATGGCTGCCCCACAAAGCTGCCCATTACACCAGCTTAGAATGTGAAATTCTGGCTGCTTATTGGGCTTTGTTAGAAAGAGAGGCCCTCATGGACCAAAGTCTGTTCTCCTGCGTACCCACATTTATATTATGTCATGGAGAAGATATGCCTCCCAACAACAGCTTGGCACAGACATGACCACCTCCTTGTTAAAATGGAAATGGTACCTTCAGGAATGGGCTGAACCTTCAGGAATGTGGCAAGCTTTTCCAAATTACACAAGGATGTGGCTTCCCCTCTCCTCAGCCCACAGATGTTGAGGAACTGGTGATGGCGTCTCCATTGCTTAAGCCTCTGGTGAACTGAGGTAGCCCCTGGGGAGAGCTGACAGAATAAGAAAGGGAGTCTTAGTACTTCACAGATGGCAGCACCACCACCGTGTATGGTGAAGCCTGTTGGGGAGAGAGGCAGTATACCATACTGCCAGTGGTGTCACTCATCAAAATGGCAAGTCAGGGTCCACTCATCTTGCTGACCTAGTGGCAGTACAAATGGTTGTGCAGAGCACCATTGCCCCTGACAACTTTTGCATATTTGTGTTAACTCATGGGTGGTTGCTAATTTGGTCAGGCCAATGGCAGAGGAACAATTTTCACATTCAGGCCTGTCCCATGTAGGGTACTCCAGTTTGGAGGGACATTGCCCAGGCACCAGTCACAACTAAGGTTATCCATGTTTTAGCACATACAAATGCTACCACACCAGAGGCTGTCTTCAACTGCAAGGCAGATGCCCTTGCCTGAATCCAGGTCACCACCCATTCAGGGCTCTCAACCGTGGACTCTTTACCAAAAATTTTATCAGCTCCACCCACTACCACAAAACCACAGCTGCCCCCCTTGCCCATCAAACAATCCTCGACTCCACCATTTCAGCCTTTCTTAGTTACAACTTCCATGCTCCTTATTCCCTGGCTGAATTGTCTCACATCTCTTTGGGCCATGAGGAAGCTGCTGCCACACTGGCCTGGGCCTGTGGCAGGGGGTTTCTGTTTACATCAGCCCTTGCAAAATGCATTGTTTTGAATCACAAATTATTCTCCCAAATTCAACACTGCACATTGCCCTGCTATGCTTTGCTTTTGCAGGGAAACTACCTTTTTAGCTGCTGGCAGGTTGATTTCACAGGAATGCTTCCTCCATCTGCAGGCACTAGCCACTTCGCCATTACATGTGTGGATACTTTTACCAGCCTACTGCTTGCTATACCCACCAGCAACACCTCTTCAGAGCAGGAAATCTCCTGCTTTTCTAAGTGTATCCTGACCCCATTTGGCCCTCCTGACATCATTGACTCAGATCAAGGATCTCATTTTACTGTCCACATAACACAGCATTGAGCTCTCCAACAGGACATCCAATGGAACTTTCATTTCCCATACTAGCTACAGGCCTCAGGCATTACTGAACATCACAATGCTCTTCTAAAATCTTTGCTCCTTAAGTTGCAGGGCTGTAAATGGGCTTCCTTGCTACCAGGGGCACTTACCACTTTAAACTCTAGGCCATGCTGCCTATGACTAATATTATGGAATTTAATGCCTTCATCTTACAGGACAATATCATTTAGATTTTTTCCCAACAATTTTGAGTCCCCTTACAAATTTAAAATATCAATCATCTTCCCTTCCAATATTCATTAGTGGCACAATTGGGGACAGCTGGTTAGCTCTGACTCCCTGGTCATAGATTGTCCTGGCGCATTAGAAGAACACAAAGCAACAATACTGCTGCTGGACCACAACTTACCCACTTGCTATGCAAATTCCAGCTGAAATTAAAATGTATAGTGGCTTCCGTGGATGGCTTATTTCTCTTAACAACACCTCCCCAGAGGAAGTAGAAATGATTGCACTCAGACCCACTGAAAAAATGGTATGGATCTCTAATAGGGATGAAGAGACACTCAGGTTGGTTGACACTAGCAACATTAGAAGATTACTTCATGCCAATACAATTACAACCCTTGACCCAATGAGCTGATGATCCACAAAGCCCTGTAATAAGCGTTCACATGGGGCAGTCAGTGAGCAGGCTCAGAACTATGAAATACAGACGCTCTCTATATTAGCCTTACTCTGTGCCTTTTGTGCCATATGGTTCATGGGGCCCTTGACCCCAGAGAGGCAACACTAGAAAGTTTCTTGAACCACACAGCACTTGCTGCAATTGCGCCCCAGGATCAGGGGATGGCATGTGTTGGAAGTCAGCCCTAGAAAAGATATGACCAAAATGCCACCAGATGTGGATACTAGCTGGGTGATTCAAGCTTTCTATCTTAAATAGGACCAATGGCACAAATGCTTAAAGGCTGCCAGCCCTGCCCAAATTGTCACTGACATTCTGACCTCCAGGCACTGGCCATTACATTGACCTAATTTCAATCACAATTGGCTGATAATTTTATGTAGTTCAGACCCATCTCTGGTAATAAAGAGGCAAACATTAAATTGTTGGGAGCATATAACCAAATTTTCTCTAGACCAAGGCTACACATGTGCCTCCAACTTTTACTATTTATGGATGGAGTTGTCTTATGCCTCAGAGGAGAGCAGCACCCAATCATTTTTGAGGTGTATTCCTGAGGACCCCTAAAATTTACTGATAATTTGTGATACAAGTAGATGCTCCTGATGGTGCAAGAAAACTTTAATCAGGGAGCCCCAAATCTATTTAACCCCGTTAGATCTCTTAGCCCCTTAGTTACCCTCATGGGTGGCTACCTAGGAGAGCCACTTAACTCCAGGTTGGCTTCCTCAACCTGTAACAACACTGGAGATTACAGCACCCCAGCCCATGACAGTGCATGAAATGACAATCAGAGAGATGACAACATCCCAGCCAACAATGCTGCGGGACACAACTTCATCCCAAATGTTGCCTCCACAACCTTCCACTATAGCAGTGATGATACCCAGAATGACATGGCGGCTAATGATGGTGCGTACTCCCCAAGACTGAACACTTGTTTATCTAAATTGCCTGTTGATGACTCCCTTGAGTGGCATTTTGCAGAATTAACTATGTGTTTACCCAGGGCCCCCTTGCTTACTACAGTGCTTGTTGCTCGAGTGTGTGGTGGTACTATGACTGCCAAACTATTCTCTTCCGCACATTTGAACTTTGGAAGGCCAAGTTACGTTTCTAGTCTCATAATCTTATAGGGGTCCCTTCAAACATTTCAGTTAACTGCTTGGTTTCACATCCAATAGATTGGTCCACATTACATATCTTATTGGGGGTTAGTGAATTTAATTTCTGTTGGGAGGACCACTCTCCAGCTGCAGATGTTACCACGACCACAGCATCCCCCCACAGCCTCCAGAACCGTGGCAGCCACAGGGTCACCTCCCTACACCACCCTGAGGGGACAATTTCCCACTGTCACCACTCACGGCTCCACAATCTTCTCGTTCAAACCCTCTAATAGTCAATATTTTTATACAATAATCGGAAACCAGAGCTCGTATTTTGGGCCACTGTAATTGCTGAGCATGTTGCGGGGCTCAACAAAGCCTTTTTCCTGAGTTAATTGCCTACCTGGCTGATTTATTGGCCGTGCCCCACTTGCCCAACAGAAGGTACCCCACGCATCCCTGCAGCCTACCCAGCCACTCTCTATGGCGCTCAACTGCTCCCATGCAGGACACTTTGCAATACAATATGTGGCACCTGGCAGGAGCCCCCACATGCCCTTCATAATCTTCCACATCTACCCAGGCACCAGCACCACATGGATGAGTATAACCTTCACCTTGTCCCAAGGAGCACAATCTCCATGGTCTTGGGCCTCTCAGCCTGCCTATCTGGGGAAATCCCAGTTTACTTTGGCTTACCCAATCAAACAGTGTCCATTGTGGGTCCAGTGCCCTGGGGCTGTCACACATTCACGGTTCTTCTTGAGTGCACTTATTCTTCCCACAACCTCCAATGCATTTGTCTCCTTGCTGGCCCCTGGAGAGTCCTCTCTGTTCATACTGATGTAATTTAGTGTCCCTGGGACTACCCTTACAAATCACTGAATAGGACCTCCAATGTCATCACTATTATGTTGGGAGTAGCTCTCCTATAATCCCTCACAGGAATCAGGTTAGGTACCACCACAGTAGGCACACAACAACAAATTATTAAGGCAAATACCAACCTGTCAGCCACCCTGGCTAAACACATTGGGCTGTTAACACCAAAGCTAGCCTTAATGCAACAACAGAATGATTCTTGAGCACAGATGGTTTTGGATAACCATTTAGCTTTGATTACTCATTGGCCAAGGAAGAACGTGTATGTGCTGTAAAGGGCACTACCTGGTGGATGTATATTAATAAATTTAGACAAAGTCAGACAGACTTACAAAAGATGTTCCAACAGGTGCAAGTATTCCATAATATCACCCAAGCTTTTAATCAAATACCTACCTTAACCTTTTCCAAGGGCTTTGATTTATTTTCTTGGCTGGACACCAATAGGATGATGGTTGTGAATAGGATTTCAAACTATGGTTGTCAATTGATATTGTTGATTGAAATTTTTGTTTGCTTAAATGCTTCATGCCCTTAGTGACCATAACCCTGCCAGTGACTTTTAATATCTCCACCCTCCATACAGTGTCTGTGATTTTCCCTAAAGTGTAATTCCTAGGCATCATGGGGTCAATTGTGATGAGAAAACAGCTATTTTTATTTGCTGCCTAAGTATTTTACATAATGACAACCCTGCACACACCCAGAGTCTGGAAATTTAGATAAGGACCTGAGCTTAGGATTCCCTCCACAAGCTCCCACTTTGCTTTTTCCAGGGCATATTTTAAAGTGACCACTTAGAATTGGGCTGTGAAAAGTTAGTGACTGCTACTCCAACTGCCTTATAAGTAATAGGTGCTCTATCTGTTCCTTACTCATGACCTGGAAGGGAGGACTGCCCTCCCCCAGCTCATTGCACTCCCTTTTTCTGGAATCTATAAGTAATAAATCGTGTGATTTTACTTCTCTTGTGTGTGTGTTGAAACTTTGCCTTCAATCAAAACAGCGTCAAGCTTTTCACTTTCCCAAAGTGGGAGCTCAAATGCTGAGAGAGCTACCTGCAGACTCTATATAGGTGGCTTGTGCCTCCTCAGTCAGCAGGTCAAACTCTGCATATTCTTAAAAACACATCAACAACAGGCCCCCAAACACAAGATTCCACTAAAAAACCCTTTAGAACTATTCAACAAATTCAGTAAAGTTGCAGGATACAAAACAAGATACAGAAATCAGTTGCATTTCTATGCATTAACAACAAAGTACCTATGAAGAAATAAAGAAAACAATCAGATCCACAAGACCATCAAACCAAAAAACAAAATACTTAATAATACATTTAATTACAGAGGTGAAAAATCTGTAGTCTGAAAACAAGATATTGATGAAAGAAATTGAAGAAGATAAAAATAAAAGGAAATATATCCCATATTCATGGATTGGAAGGGTTAATACTGTTAAAATGTCCATACAACCCAAAGCCATCTATAGATTCAATGCAAAGTCTATCAAAATTCCAATGACATTTGTCACAGAAATAGAAAAAAATAAAACTTGAAATTTATATGGACCCACAAAAGACCCTGAGTAGTCAAAGCAATCTTGAGGGAAGAAAAGCAAAACTGAAAGCTACATACTTCCTGATTTCAAGCTATATTACAAAGCTATAGTAATCAAAACAGTATGGTACTAGCATAAAAATAGGCCCATAGACCAATGGAATGGAACAGAAATCCCAGACATAAACTCATCCATATACAGGCAACTAATTTTTGAGAAGGCTGCCAAAAACACACAATGGAGAAAAGTCAATTTGCTCAGTAAATGGTACTGGGAATACTGGATATCCACAAGCAAAAGGATGATATTAGACCTCTATCTTACAACACTCACAAAAATGAACTCAAAATGGATCAAAGACTTAAAGGCAATATCTGAAACCATAAAACTCCTAGAAGAAAACACAGGGAAAAAAATTCTTGGTGTTGGTCTTGGTGATGATTTCTTGGGTAAGACACCAAAAACCCAGGCAACAAAGGAAGTTGAGACTACATCAAACTACAGATCTTCTGCACAACAAAGGAAACAATCAATAAATTGAAAAAAGAAACCTAAAGAATGCAAGAAAATATTTGCAAATCTCATATCTGATAAGGGATTAAAATCCAAAATATGTGAGAAACTCATATAACTCAGTAGCAAAAAAATCAAATAACCCAATTTAAAAATGGGCAAACAGAAGGCTGGTCCTATTGCATAGTGGTTAAGTCTGGTGCTCTCTGTTTCAGTGGCCTGGGTTCGCAGGTTCAGATATCTTGTGCAGACCTACACCACTCATCAAGCCATGTTGTGGTGGTGACCCACATACAAAATAGAGGAAGATTGGCACAGTTGTTAGCTCAGTGCTAATCTTCCTCAAGTAAAAACAAAAAATAAGGGAGATTGGCAACAGATGTTAGCTCAGAGCAAATCTTCCTCACCAAAAAAACAAAATGGGCAAAGGACCTGAGTAGACAATTTTCCAAAGAAGATATTCAAATGGCCAACAGGTACAAGCAAATAATCTCAAATCACTAATCACCAGGAAAATGCAAATCAAAGCCACAATGAGATATCCCTTCACACACATTAGGAGGTATGTTATCAAAAAGACAAGAGAAAACTAATGTTGGCAAGAATCTGGAGAAAAGGAAATTCTTATATATTCTTGGTGGGAATGTAAAATGGTACAGTCATTATGGAAATCATTATGTGGGTTCCTCAAAAAATTAAAAGTAGAACTATCATATGATCCTGCATTCCCATTTCTGAGTATATATATGAAGGAATTGAAATTAGTGTCTGAAGGAGATATGTGCACACTCATGTTCATTGCAGTAGTATTTACAGTAGCCAAAAAATGGAAACAACCTAAATGCCCTTCAGTGGATGAATGGATAAAGATGTGTTATATATTACAAGGGGATATTATGAAACCACAAAAAATAAGAAAATCCTGTCATTTGCAGCAAATGGGTGAACCCGAAGGCATTATGTTAGGTGAAATAGACAGAGAAGGACAAATACTTCATGATAATACTTATATGGAATCTAAAAAAAGCCAAACTCAAAGATACAGAAAGTGGAATGGTGGTTTCCAGAGACTAGGGGTTAGGGAAATGGGGAGCAATTGGTCAAAGGGTGCAAAATTCCAGTTGTAGGACAAGTAAGTTTGGAGATCTAATGTACAGCATGGTGATTATAGCTAATAATACTGTATTATGTACTTGAAAGTTGCTAAGAGAGTAATCTTAAGTGCTCTCATCACAAAAATGAATTGGCGATTATGTGACATAATGGAAGTGTTAGCTAACTCTCTGGTGATAACCATTTTGCAATATATGTGTATATAGTCAACAAGTTGTACACCTTAAACTTACATGTTACATGGCAATTATATTTCAATGAAGCTGAAAAAACACTTTAAATTTTAAAAGAATAGAAATCATACAATGTCTGCTCTCAGACTATGATAGAATTAAACTAGAAGTCAGTAACAGAAGGGTAACTGGAAACTCACAAAATAAATTAAGGTTAAACCACACACTTCTAACAGATGAGCCAAAAATAATTATCAAGAGAAATTTAAAAATACTCTGAATTAGATTTATAAAAATAGGTGGTAGAGAGGATCTCATCAAGATGGCAGCATAGGCAGACCCTGAACTCACCTCCTCCTGCAAACACAACCAGGTTACAACTATTCTTGGAAAAATTACTCTGGAGAGAAAGCTGAAAACTGGATAAAAAGAGTCCCCACAACAAGGGACAGTCCTGACTAAGGTGGAAGAGGCAGAAATTCCCTCTGGAGAGGAACAAACCCACCTACTCAACCAGCAGAGCTTCACAGCCAGCTGGGCGGGAGCCACCATAAGGTACACAGCCCTCCCAGGAGAAGTGGGGAGCTTAGTGGGGGCACATTACTGCTATAAGCATCATTCAGACTCAGCCTAACTGAAATGAGTGTCCTACTATTTGGCTTCACTGGCTATTAACTGCAACAGAGGGATACCCCCAGAAAAGCTATCAGAGAAAAGCCCAAATAGCCTGGCTCTTAAAGGGCCCACATGCAAATTCACCACTCTCAGAGAGCAACCTAAAATCACCAAAAAGACAGCTGCACATTTCTTTGGTGAAAAGAGACTCACCTAGGTAGTCTCTGGGTGCATCTCAGTGAGAGGTGAGACCTCTCCAGAGACTGAGACTTTGGTGGTGGACGTTGTTGTGATCTAGTCCAGGCATGCTGACACAGACACTGGCAGACGCCATTGAAGTTCTTCCTCTGTCCTGAAAGCACAGGGGTCTGCCACATCCACTAGAGACCAGATTTAATCTAGTTCGGCCAGGGCAGGCAGCCCACCCTAGAGACTGGGCCTACCCAAGAGCAAGCTCTCAGGCTACTTGTCAGCCTGCATAGACTTGGAGCCTGGATTCTCTACAGGCAGGCGAGTATGTCCTCATCTGTGGGGCAGGGCCTGTGTGATGACAAGATGAACTGTGGGGGACACTGGTGGAGAGGTGGGGGCCTCTGAAGTGGGGCACCTGGGTATGCTCCAGGGGGTTGGGAAGTGTAGATAGACCATGGCTGTGTTGACAGTGTGTGTGGACCTGTGGGAGGTGGGGCTTATCAGTAGCAGAAGACCTGTGCTTCACAATCAGCCACAAGGAGGATGGATGCAACCTTCCAAATCCTGAAATAATTGGGTGCTCCTATGCCTAGGGCCAGCCCCACTCAGCTGCCTTCCAAAGAGAGCTGACAACAACCTTGCAGGCCTGAGGCCTACAGCAACTGTAAGCCCCTGAGCCTAGCACACAGCTACATTGGGTACATACTCAATTAACAGGAAAATTGCAACAGGAAAGTGCTATAAGACCTTGTAGCCAACAGTGCTGGGGTTCCCCAAACCAAATTTACAAACAGCCTGCCAGGGAGGAAAAGACTAGACTCCCTGGGTACGTGCAGTAGGAACAACCCTGGCACAGCAAAAGGACAAAAATAGCCCAAACAGGGATCACTGCCAGATCATTTGGACTGGTGACAAGAGGGAAGGACACTGTTAGACCTCAAAAGACATCTCTTACATAAGGCCACTTCTCCAAGCTCAGGAGACATAGGTGACTCACCTAATACATAGGTGTAAGCACAGAAAAAGAGGCATAATGAGGAGACAAAGGAATACATTCCAAGCAAGAGAACAGGACAAAACCCAAGAAAAAGGACTAAATGAAGCAGAAATAAGCAATTTACCTGAGAAAGAGTTCAAACAAAAACTCATAAGGATGCTCACTGATATTGGGAGAAGACTGAATGAACACAGTGAGAATGTAAACAAAGAATGTGAAAATATAAAAAAGAACCAATCAGAAATGAAGAATACAATACTGGAAGTGAAAAATTCACTAGAGGGACTCAATAGCAGAATAGATGATACAGAAGAATGGATCAGCGAGCTGGATGGAAGACTAGAGGAATCACCCAAGCTGAACAGAAAAAGAAAAAAGAATTAAGCAGAATGAGAACAGTGTAAGGGGACTCTGGGCCAATATCAAGTGAACTAACATTCGTATTATAGGTGTCCCAGAAGGAAAAGAGAAATACATCGGGGCAGAGAATCTATTTGAAGAAATAATAGCTGAAAACTTTCCTAACCTAATGAAGGAAACAGACATCCAAGCACAGGAAGCACAGAGAGCACCATACAAGATGAACATCAAGAGGCCCACACCAAGACACATTAGAATTAAAATGTCCAAAATTAAAGAGAAAGAGAGAACCCTAAAAGTGACAAGAGAAAAGCAACAAATGACATACAAAGGAAAGCCCATAAGGCTATCAGTGGACTTCTTAGCCAAAATCTTGCAGGCTAGAAGAGAGTGGCATGACATATTTAAAGTGCTGAAAAGAAAAAACCTACAGCCGAGAATACTCTATCCACCAAGATTGTCATTCAGAATGGAAGGAGAGATAAAGAGCTTCCCAGACAAGCAAAAATTAAAGGAGTTTATCAGGAAGAAACCAGTTCTACAAGAAATGCTGACAGGACTTATTTAAGTGGGAAAGCGATGACCACAAACAGGGATAAGAAAGTTATATAAAAAAAAGCAGGCAATAAAATCACTGGTAAAGGCAAAAATACAATAAAGGTAGCAAAGCAATGACCTATGAAGATAATATATACGTTAAAAGACAAAAGTACTAAAATTACCTATTTCAATGATAAGAGGGTAATGGATAGATACACACAAAATGAGATTAGATATGATTTCAAAAACATAAAATGTGGGAGGATGGGAGTAAAAGAGTAGAGCTTTTAGAAAAAGGTCAAGCTAAAGATACTTTGAACTCAATATAGATTGCTATATACATAGAACGTTATTTAGAAACCTCATGTTAATCACAAACCAGAAACCTATAATAAGTAAACAGATAAGTAAGAGGAAAAAAATCGAGCATGTTACTAAAGGAAGCCATCAAACCACAAAGGAAGAGAGCAAGAGAAGAAGAAAGGAACAGAGAAGAACTACTAAAACACCCAGAAAAAAGTAACCAAATGGCAATAAGTACATTTTTATCAATAGCTACTTGAATTGTAAATGGACTATATGCTCCAATCAAAAGACATAGGGTGGCCGATTGGATAAAAAAACAAGACCCATATATATGCTACATACAAGAGACACACTTCAGAACTAAAGACACTCACAAACAGAAAGTGAAGGAATGAGAAAAGATATCCTGTGCAAATGGCAAAGGAAAGAAAGTGGGGGTAGCAATACTTATATCAGACAGAATAGACTTTAAAACAAAAACTATAACAAGAGACAAAGAAGGACACTACATAAAGATAAAGGGAACAATCCAACAAGAAGATATAACACTTGTAAATATCTGTGCACTCAACATAGGAGAACCTAAATATATAAAGCTACTATTCACAGGAATAAAAGGAGAAATAGACAGTAGCACAATAATAGCAGGGGACTTTAATACTGCACTTACACCAATGGACAGAACATCCAAACAGAAGATCAATAAGGAAACATTGGCCTTAAGCAACATATTAGATCAGATGGACTTAGTAGATATATGTAGAACATTCCATCCAAAAACCGCAGAATACACATTCTTTTCAAATGCACATGGAACATTCTCCAAGATTGATCGCATATTGGCCCACAAAACAAGCCTCAATGAATTTAAGAAGATAGAAATAATACCAAGCTTCTTTTCTGACCACAAAGGTATGAAACTACAAATCAACTACAGGAAGAAAGTCAGAAGAGGCACAAAAATTTGGAGATTAAACAAAATGCTACTGAACAACGATTGGGTCAAAGAAGAAATAAAAAAAATACCTGGAGACAAATGAAAATGAAAATATGACATGCCAAAATCTATGGGATACAGCAAAAGCAGTTCTAAGAGGGAAGTTTATAGCAATTCAGGCCTATCTCAACAAACAAGAAGAATCCCAAATAAACAATGTAACAGTGCACCTAAAGGAACTGGAAAGAGAAGAACAGCCAAACCCCAGAATCAGCAGAAGGAAGGAAATAAAAATCAGAGCAGAAATAGAGAATAAAAAAAAAGAATAGAAAAAATTAATGAAACCAAGAGCTGGTTCTTTGAAAAGATAAACAAAATTGACAAACTTTTAGCTAGACTAACCAAGAAAAAGAGAGAAGTCTCAAATAAATAAAATCAGAAATGAAAGAGGAGAAATTACAAGTGACACCTCAGAAATACAAAAGTTTACAAGAGAATACTATGAAAAGCTATACGCCAACAAATTGGATAATCTAGAAGAAATGGATGAATTCTTTAGAATCATACAACCTTACAAAATCGGATCAAGAAGAAGTAAACAATTTGACTAGACCAATCATCAATAAAGAGATCAAAAGAGTAATCTAAAACCTCCCAAAATATAAAAGTCCAGGACCAGATCGCTTCCCTGGTTAATTCTACCACACATTCAAAGAAGAATTAACACCTATTCTTCTCAAAGTTTTCCATAAAATTGAACAGGAAGGGAGGATTCCTAACTCATCCTATGAAGCCAACGTTATCCTGATAGCAAAACCAGACAAGAACAACACAGAAAAAGAAAATTAGAGGCCAATATCACTGATGAACATCAATGCAAACATCCTCAACAAAATACAAGCAAATCGAATAAAACAACACATTAAAAAGATCATAACTCATGATCAAGTGGGTTTTATTCCAGGGAAGCAGGGATGGTTCAGCATGCTCAAATCAATCAATGGGATACACCACATTAACAAAACGCAGAATAAAAATAACCAGATTACCAAAATAGGTGCAGAGAAAGCGCTTGACAAGATACAATATCCATTTATGATAAAAACCGTAAATAAAATGGGTATAGAAGGAAAATATCTCAACATAATAACGACCATATATGACAGCCCCACAGCAAATATCATTCTCAATGGAGAAAAACTGAAAGTTATCCCTCTAAGAACAGGAAGCAGACAAGGATGCCCACTGTCGCCACTCTTATTTAATATAGTATGGGGAGTCCTAGCCAGAGAAATCAGGCAAGAGAAAGAAATAAAAGGGATCCAAATCAGAAAAGAAGAAGTGAAACTCTCACTCTGCAGACCACATGAAAACCCTAAAGAATCCACTAAAACACTTTTAGAAATAATAAATGAATACAGTCACGTCACAGGATATGAAATCAACATACAAAAAATGGTTTCATTTCTACACACTACCAGTAGCAGAAATAAAATTTAAGAATACAATCCCATTTACAAATGCAAGAAAAAGAATAAAATACCTAGGAATAAACTTAACCAAAGAGGTGAAAGATCTGTACACTGAAAACTATAAAACATTGTTGAAAGAAATTGAAGACACAAAGAAATGGAAAGATATTCCATGCTCTTACACAGGAAGAATTAACATTATTAAAATGTTCAGGATCTTGTCCACATGGTGGCATAAGCAGGCTCTGAACTCATCTCCCCCCATGAGCAAAATCAGGTTGCAACAATTTTTGGAATAGTTACCCTGGACAGAAAACTGTAAACTGGATAGAAAGAATCCCCACAACGAGGACAGTCCTGACTAAGGAGGAAGAGGCAGAAATTCCTTCTGGAGAGAAAAAAAGCCACCTTCAGGAGCAGCCGAGTTTCTCAGTCAGCCAGGCAGGAGTGACCCTAAGGTATGCAGCCCTACCTGGAGGAATGAGGTCCAGAGTGGGCGCTGATACTGCTATAAGCATACTTCAGACTCAGCACAACTGAGACAAGGATCTTACTCTTTGGCTTTGCTGGCTATTAACTGCAGTGGGGATACCACCAAAAAAGCTATTGGATGGTAGCTGAAAAGAACTGGTCTTAAAGTGCCCATGCACAAACTCACACATCTCAGCAACCTAAAATCAACAGATTGAAGGCTGACAGACCTTTGGTGAAAAGAGACTCACCCGGTGGGATCTGGGTGCATCTTGGTGAGAGGAGAGACCTCTATGGAGACTGAGACATTGGTGGGGGCACTGTTGTGACAAAGTTCAGGCGTCCTGACACAGACCCTGGCAGATGCCATTGAGATTCTTCCCCTGTCCTGTTAGCTCAGGGGTCCGCCACATCTGGTAGAGCACAGATTTAATCCAATTCAGTCAGGGCAGGCAGCTGGCCCTAGGGACTGGGCCCATCCATAAGAAATCCCTCAGGTTACTAGTTGGCCTGCATTGATTGGGTACCTTGGTCCTCTTACAGGCAGGTGAGTGTGTCTGCCTCTGTGGGGCAGGGCCTGTGTGAGGACCAGGTGAACTGTGAAGGACATTGGTGGAGAGGTGGGGGCCTCTGTAGTGAGGCATCAGGATATGCTGCAAGGGGTTGGGAAGTGTGCACAGACCAGGACTGTCTTGACAGTGTGTGTGAGGCTTAACAGCAACAAGGACCTGTGCTTCACAAATAGCCATGAAAGGGTCAGCCCCATCTTCCAAAACCTGAAACAATTGAATGATCCCATGCCTAGGGACAGCCCCACTCATCTGCATTCCTAAGAGTACTGACAAGAGCCTTGTAGGACTGAGGCCTATAGCAAGTGTAAGCCCGTGAGCCTAACAACCAGCTACACTGGGTACCTAACCAATTACCAGGAAAACTGCAACAGGAGTGTGCTGTTAGACCTTGTAGCCAATGGTGCTGAGGCTCCCCAAACAGGATTTACAAGCAGCTGGCCAGGGAAGGAAAGACTAGATTACCTGGGTACCTGCATTAAGAGCAACCCTGCCAAACCAGAAGGACACAAGAAGCCCACAAGGAGGTCACTCCTGGATCATTTGGACTGGTGATGAGAGGAAAGCACACTGCTGGGCCTCAAATGGTATCTCTTCCATAAGGCTGCTTCTCCAAGATCAGGAGACATAGCTGACTCACCTAGCACATAGAAATAAGCACAAAGAAAGAGGAAAAATGAGGAGACAAAGGAATACATTCCAAGCAAGGGAACAGGACAAAACCCCAGAAAAATGAATAAATGAAAGAGAAATAAGCAACCTACCTGACAGAGTTCAGACAAAAACTCATAAGGATGCTCACAGATATTGAGAGAAGACTGGATGAACACAGTGAGCTCATCAACAAAGATCTGGAAAATATAAAACAGAACCAATCAGAAATGAAGAATAGAATACTGGAAATGAAAACTTCACTAGAGGGACTCAGTAGCAGAGTAGAGGATACAGAAGAATGGATCAACGAGCTAGAAGAAAGACTAGAGGAATCACCCAAGCTGACCAGAAAAAAAAATTAGGCAGCATGAGAACAGTCTAAGGGAACTCCAGGACAATATCAAGCACACTAACATTTGTATTATAAGTGTCTCAGAAGGAGAAGCGAGAGAAAAGGGGGCAGGAAATTCATTTGAAGAAATAATAGCTAAAAATTTTCCTGGGGCCGGCCCAGTGGCACAGCAGTTAAGTTCGCACATTCTGCTTCTCGACAGCCTGGGGTTCACCAGTTCAGATCCCGGGTGTGGACATGGCACCACTTGGCACACCATGCTGTGGTAGGCGTCCCACATATAAAGTAGAGGAAGATGGGCACGATGTTAGCTCAGGGCCAGGCTTCCTCAGCAAAAAAGAGGAGGACTGGCAGTAGTTAGCTCAGGGCTAATCTTCCTCAAAAAACAAAAACAAACAAAACAAAAACAAAAACAAACAAACGAACAAAATTTTCCTAACATAAGGAAGGAAACAGATATCCAAGTAGAGGATGCACAGAGAGCTCCAAACAAGATAAGCCCAAAAAGGTCCACACCAAGACACATTATAATTAAAATGTCCAAAGTTAAAGATAAAGAGAGAATTCTAAAAGTAGCAAGAGAAAGGCAACACTGACATACAAAGAAAAGCCCATAAGGTTATCAGCAGACTTCTCAGCTGAAACCCTACAGGCGAGAAGAGACTGCCATGACGTATTTACACTGCTAAAAGGACAAAACCTACGGCTAAGAATACTCTATCCATCAAGGTTGTCATTCAGAATGGGAGGAGAGATAAAGAGCTTCTCAGACAAGCAAAAATTAAAGGAGTTTATCACCAAGAAACCAGTTCTACAAGAAATGCTGAAGGGACTTATTTAAGTGGGATAGTGAGGACCACAAATAGGGATAAAAATATTATCAGCCATCCCCAATAAACAGACAATAAAATCACTAGTAAAGGTAAAAATATAGCAACGGTAGCAGATCAACCACCTGTGAAGATAATATGAAGGTTAAAACACAAAAGTACTAAAATTACCTATTTCAATGATAAGACGGTAATGGATAGACATACACTTAGCAAGAGATTGTAAATCATTTCAAAAACATGAAATGTGGGAGGACAGAAGTGAAAAAGAAGAGTTTCTAGAAAAAGGTCAAGCTAAAGAGTCTATCAACTTGGTAGAGACTGTTACATATATGAGATATTATATAGGATCCTCATGGTAATCGCAAATCAGAAACCTATAATAAGTCAGTAAATAAGATAAAAGAAATCAAACATATTACTAAAGAAAGCCATCAAACTACAAGGGAAGACAATGTGGAGACCTGAAATTGGCCACCCCAAGATATGTCTCTTTGGCATCAGGATTATTTGAGGCTGATTGCTTTTGATAAACTGGGACAGGGAAGGAGGCTCTGAGGAATGGAACTTGCCCTTTGTTAGGACACGTTTACATTTGTAAGGTAAATCTCTATCTGTAAAATTTGCCTCCCTCTCTGTATCAGGAAGAAGAAAGGCGATGACCTTCTCTCTAGAAACTCTTAATCAATACCAAAGGCAAGGACTTAAATCTGCATTTTATTGTGCTAGTCTGGTAAGCTCCTGTAACTGACTTCCCTCCCCCTCCCAACTTCGGCATTTTTTAAGGATTGAGCATCTTTCCTTAGGGAAGGAACTGATTGCTGCGCTCACCTGTGACTGCCCAGCTCCAGACAATAGACTTGCCTCCTGCTATGCCCACCGAGATAGCAGACCATTACCTGCTGTGTCCATCAAGCACTGTGCCAACAGGGCAGCCTCGTGACTACTGTAAAAGGGACATTTAAATCACATGTGAAACACCCTGTTTGGGGGTATATAACCACTATGTGCACCCTGATGCGGGGTCAGTGAGCCGAGGAGTCGAAAGAAAGATTTCTTAGACTCTTAAGATCTGGCAGTAGTGCTCTTTTATTTAGAGAATAGTGTAGCATGGGGACAGGACCCATGGGCAGTCAGAGCTTCTGCTGCCCCAAGTTGAGGGTTAGAGCTAAATTTAAGGCATAGGTATATGATTCATCTCTTTACAAGACAAAGGAAAGAACATGAAAAAAAGTTAAAATGGTATCAGTGCAGGTGGGGTCTGGTCATTGGGTGATCCCATGACTTTTAGACAAGAATCGAATCGGATTAAGTAAAGGTTAGAAACGTTAGATACCACCACCCTAAACCAGTTACATGAGATTGCCAGACAGCAACCAACTTAAGTTCTCGCCTTCCCCATTAACAGTTTCTAGGGACAAGGTCATCTCTCCTCTTCTTCCTGGTACAGAGAGGGAGGCACCTTTTACAGATAGAGATTTACCTTACAAATGTAAATGTGTCCCAACAAGGGCAAGTTCCATTCCCCAGAGCCTCCTTCCCTGTCCCAGTTTAGTGAAATCAATCAGCCCCAAACAATCCCGATGCCAAAGAGACATATCTTGGGGTGGCCAATTTCAGGTCCCTACAAGGTCATCCCCCCTTCCTTCACAAATGCAAATATCTCTCAAAGAGCAAGCAAATTCCAGTCCTCGGAGCTTGCTTCTCATCTGTAGTTTTAAAAAATTAACCAGCCTAAAATCCTCATCATAAACCGTTTTAAAATTAAGCAGCCTAAAAATCCTCATCACACCCCACTTCTTCAGTGCCCTTTCTTCCTTTGGGAAGAAAGGTCCCAGGCCATGTTTCCTCATAAAGCTTTGTTTAATTTTCTCTTGCTATTCTGTCTCACGTGAATTTAATTCATTCTCCAGCCAGATGAACCCCCATTTGGGAAGAGGAAATGTATTCCTCCCCTACAACAGCAAGAGAAAAAGAAAGGAACAGAGAAGAACTACTAAAATACTCAGAAAGTAAAGTAACAAAATGGCAATAAACACATCTTTATTAACAGCTACTTGAAATGTCAATGGATTAAATGCTCAATCAAAAGGCTTTGGGTGTCCAATTGGATAAAGAAACAAGACCCTGCCGCATAAAAGAGACACACTTCAGACCTAAAGACACTCACAGACTGAAAGTGAAAGGATGGAAAAAGATATCTCACGCAAATGGCAAAGAAAAGTAAGTAGGGGTAACAATACTTGAGTCAGACAACATAGACTTTAAAACAAATCTGAAACAAGAGGCAAAGAAGGACACTACATGATGATAAAGGGACCAACCCAACAAGAAGAATTAACACTTGTAAATATCTATGCACCCACATAGGAGCACCGAGATATATAAAGCCATTACTAACAGATGTAAAAGGAGAATAGACAGTAGCACAATAATAGGAGGGGACTTTAACACTCCACTTACACCAATAGAAAGATCATCCAAACGGAAGATGAATAAGGAAACACTGGCCTTAAAGACGCATTTGACCAGATGGACTTAGTGGATATATATAGAACATTCCATCCAAAAACCACAGAATACACATTCTTTTCAAATGCACATGGAAAATTTTCAAGGACTGATCACATATTATGCCACAAAACGAGTGTCAATAAATTTAAGAAGATCAAAATAATACCATGTATCTTTTCTGACCACAAAGGTCTGAAACTTGAAATCAATTACAGGAAGAAAACCAGAAAAGCCACAAAAATATGGAGATTAATAAAATGTTGCTGAACAATGAAGAAATCAAAGGAGAAATAAAAAATTCCTGGAGACAAATGAGAATGAAAATAAGTCATGCCAAATTCTATGTGATACAGCAAAAGCAGTTCTAAGAGGGAAGTTTATAGCAATTCAGACCTACCTCAACAAAGAAGAAAACTCCTAAATAAACAATCTAACAGCACATCTAAAGACACTGGAAAAAGAAGAACAAACAAAGCACAGAATCAGCAGAAGGAAGGAAATAATAAAAATCAGAGCGGAAGTAAATGAAATAGAGATGAAAAAATAGAAAAAATTAATGAAACCAAGAGCTGGTTCTTTGAAAACATAAACAAAATTGACAAACTCTTAGCTAGACTCACCCAGAAAAAAAGAGAGAAGGCTCAAATAAATAAAATCAGAAACGAAAGAGGAGTAATTACAATGGAAACCTTAGAAATACAAAAGACTATAAGAGAATACTATGAAAAGCTATGCGTCAACAAATTGGATAATCTAGAAGAAATGGATAAATTCTTAGAAACATACAACCTTCCAAAACTGGACAAAGAAGAAGTAGAGAATTTGAATAGACTAATCACCAGTTAAGAGATTGAAACAGCAATCAAAAGCCTCCCAAAAAATAAAAGTCCAGGACCAGATGACTTCCCTGGTGAATTCTACCAAACATTCAAAGACTTAATACCTATCCTTCTCAAACTCTTCCAAAAGATTGAAGAGGAGTGCAAGCTTCCTAACTATTTCTACAAAGCCAACTTTATCCTGATACCAAACCCAAACAAGGACAAAACAAAAAAAGGAAATTACAGGCCAATATCACTGATGAACATCCATGCAAAAATCCTCAACAAAATACTAGTGAATCAAATACAACAATACATTAAAAGATCAGACAGCATGATCAAGTGGTTTTAATTCGAGGGATGCAGGGATGGTTCACATCTGAAAATCTATCAATGTGATACACCACATTAACAAAATGAAAAATAAGAATCACCTTATCATCTCAAGAGATGCAGAGAAAGCATTTGACAAGATATAGCATCCATTGATGATAAAAACTCTAAATAAAATGGGTATATAAGGAAAATACCTCAACATAATAAAGGCCATATATGACAAACCCACAGCATGTATCATTCTCAATGGAGAAAAGCTGAAATGCATCCCTCCAAGAACAGGAAGCAGACAAGGATGCCCACTGTCACCATTCTTATTTAACATTGTATTGGAAGTCCTAGCCAGAGCAATAAGGCAAGAAAAAGAAATAAAGGTCATATATATTGGAAAAGAAGAAGTGAAACTGTCACTTTTTGCAGACGACATGATTTTATATACAGAAAACCCTAAAGGATCCACTAAAAATATTTTAGAAATAATAAATATATACAGTCAAGTCGTGGGATACAAAATCAACATAGAAAAATTGATTGCGTTTCTATACACTAACAATGAAGTAGCAGAAAGAGAAATTAAGAATACAATTCCATATATAATTGCAACAGAAGGAATAAAATACCTAAGAATAAAGTTAACCAAAGAGGTGAAAGCTCTGTACACTGAACACTATTAAGCATTGTTGAAAGAAATTTAAGAAGACACAAAGAAATGGAAAGACCTTCCGTGCTCTTGGATTGGAAGAATTAACATCGTTAAAATGTCCATACTTCCTAGGATAATCTACACATTCAACGCAATCCCTATCAAGTTACAGAAATATTTTTCACAGAAATAGAACAAAGAGTCCTAAAATTTATATGGAACAACAAGACACATCGAATAGCCAAAGGGTTCCTGAGAAAAAAGAAAAAAAGCTGGAGGTATCACACTCCCTGATTTCAAAATATACTAAAAAGCCATTATAACCAAAACAGCATGGTACTGGCACAAAAACAGACACACAGATCAATGGAACCGAATCGAGAGCCCAGAAATAAACCCACTCATTTATGGACAGCTAATATTTGACAAGGGAGCCAAGAGCATACAACGGAGAATGGAGAATCTCTTCAATAAATGATATTGGGAAAACTCGACAGCCACAAGTAACAGAATGAAAGTAGACAATTACCTTACACCTTGCACAAAAAACAACTCAAAATGGATTAAAGACTTGAATGTAAGCTTATTGTTGAGTCTTGTTCTTTAATTCATCTCTCCACTCATTTTTTTAATTTCTTTTTTGACTCATTGATTGTTCAGAAGTGTTTTGTTAAGTCTTCACATATTTGTAAATTTTCCAACTTTCCTCTTATTGATTTCTAGTTTCATATCATTGTGGTCCAAATAGATACTTGGTATGATTTCAATCTTCTTAAATTTTCTATGAATTTTTTGTGACATATCATGTGATCTATTCTGGAGAATGTTTCTTGTGTACTTGAGAAGAATGCGTATTCTGCTGTTGTTGAATGGAATGTTCTGTATAAGTCTGTTATGTTCATTTGGTCTAGGGTATAGTTCATATCAAATATTTCCTTATTGATTTTTTGTCTTCATGATTTATCCATTGTTAAAAGTGGAGATTGCATTCTCCAATTACTGCATTGCTTTCTATTTCTCCATTCAAATCTCTTAAAAATTGTTAAATATATTTAGATGCCCAAATATTGAATGCACATATGTTTACAATTGTTTATATCCTCCTGATGAATTGACTCCTTTATCATTATATGATGACCTTCTTTGTCTCTTGTCATAGTTTTTACTTCAAGTCTATTTTGTCTATATAAGTTGTTATATGTTATATAGGTGTAGCTACCCTTGCCCTCTTTTGGCTTCCATTTGCATGGAATATCTTTTTCCATTCCTTTATTTTCAGCCTATGAGCATCCTTAAAACTTGAGTCTCTTGTAGGCAGCATATAGTTGAGTTTTGGGGGTGTTTTTTACCCATTTGATCATTCTACGGCTTTTTTTATTGAGTTCATAAAAGTTTACATCATTGTGAAATTTCAGTTGTACATTATTTCTTGTCGGTCACCACATAAGTGTTCCCCTTCACCCCAAGTGCCCACCCTGCACCCTCTTCCCCTCATAACCACTGAACTATTTTCTTTGTCCATGTGTTTGTTTATATTCTACATATGAGTAAAGTCAAATGGTGTTTGTCTTTCTCAGTCTGGCTTACTTCACTTAGCATAATTCCCTGCAGGTCCATCCGTGTTGTTGCAAATTGGATGATTTTGTCTTTTTTATGGCTGAATAGTATTCAATTTTATATGTATACCACATCTTCTTTATTCAATCATTGGATGATGGGCAGTTGGATTGTTTCCATATCTTGGCTATTGTGAATAGTGCTACAATGAACATAGGGGTACATACGTTACTTTGGATTGTTGATTTCAAGCTGTTTGGGTAGATACCCAGTAGTGGGATAGCTGGATCACATGGTATTTATATTTTTAGTTTTTTGAGGAATCTCCATACTATTTTCCATAGTGGCTGCACCAGTTTGCACTCTCACCAGCAGTGTATGAGGGCTCCTTTTTCTCCACACCCTCTTCAACATTTGTTATTTTTAGTCTTAGTGATTACAACCATTTTAACACATGTAAGGTGACGTCTTAGTGCAGTTTTGATTTGCATTTCCCTGATTATTGGTGATGTTGAGCAACTTTTCATGTGTCACTTGGCCATTTACGTATCTTCTTTAGAAAAATGTCTGTTCATATCCTCTGCCCATTTTTTGATCAGGCTGTTTGTTTTCTTGTTGTTCAGTTGTGTGAGTTCCTTATATATTATGAAGACTAACACCTTGTTGGATATATGATTTGCAAATATTTTCTCCCAATTGGTGGGTTGTCTTTTTGTTTTTGTCCTAGTTTCTTTTGCCCAGGAGAAGTTCTTTAGTCTGATGAAGTCCCACTTGTTTATTTTTCATTTTGTGTCCCTTGTCTGAAAATACATGGTATTCAAAAAGATCCTTTTAGGTTCGATGTCAAAGAATGTACTACCTATATTAACTTCCAGGAGTTTTATCTTTTCAGGACGTATCATCAAGTCTTTGATCCATTTTGAGTTTATTTTTGTGTATGGCTTGAGATAATGGTCTACTTTCATTCTTTTGCATGTGGCTGTCCTGTATTTCCCAACACAATTTATTGAAGAGACTATCTTTTCTCCACTGTATGTTCTTGGCACCTTTGTGAAAGATTACTTGTCTGTAGATGTGTGGTTTTATTTCTGGGCTTTCAATTCTGTTCCACTGATCTGTGCACCTGTTTTTGTACCAGTACCATGCTGTTTTGATTATTGTGGCCTTGTCGTACATTTTGAAGTCAGAGATTGTGATGCCTCCAGCTTTGTTGTTTTTTCTCTGGAATCCTTTGGCTATTCGGGGTCTTTGGTTGCCCCATATGAATTTTAGGGTTCTCTGTTCTATTTCCACGAAGAATGTGATTGGGATTCTTATTGGGATTGCACTGAATCCATAGATTGCTTTGGGTTGTAGGGACATTTTAACTATGTTTACTCTTCCAATCCAGGTGCGTAGAATGTCTTTCCATCTCTTTATGTCATCATCCATTTCTTTCAATAATGCCTTGTAGGTTTAATTGTTTAAGTCCTTCACTTCCTTGGTTAAATTTATTCCTAGTTACTTTATTCTCTTTGTTACAATTGTAAATTGAATTGTATTCTTGAGTTCTCTTTCTGTAAGTTCATTATTAGAGTACAGAAATGGAACTGACTTTTGTAAGTTGATTTTGTACCCCACAACTTTACTGTAGTTGTTGCTTATTTCTAATAGTTTTTTGATGTATTCTTTAGGGTTTTCTATATATAAGATCATGTCATCTGCAAACAGCGGAAGTTTCACTTCTTCATTTCCTATTTGGATTCCTTTTATTCATTTCTCTTGCCTAATTGCTCTGGACCAAACCTCCAGTAACATGTGGAATAAGAGAGGTAATAGCGGGCATCCTTCTCTTGTTCTTGTTCTCAGAAGGATGGCGTTCAGTTTTATCACATTGAATATGATGATGACTATGGGTTTGTCATATATAGCCTTTATTATGTTGAGGTAATTTCCTTCTATCCCAAGTTTAAGAGTTTGTTTTTTATCATAAATGGCTGTTGGATTTTGTCAAATGCTTTCTCTGCATCTATTGAGTTGATCATGTGGTTTTTATTCCTCATTTTATTAATGTGATGGATCACATTGATTTGCAGATGTTGAACCATTACTGTGTCCCTGGTATAAATCCCAGTTCATCGTGATATATGATATTTTTGCTGTATTGCTGTATTTGAGTTGCTAATATTTTGTTGAGGATTTTTGCGTCTATGTGCATCAGTGATATTGGCCTGTAGTTTTCTCTTTTTGTGCTGTCCTTGTCAGACTTTGGTATCAGAGTGATGTTGGCCTCATAGAATGTGTTAGGAAGCCTTCCATCCTCCCTAATTTTTTGGAATAGATTGAGAAGGATAGATATTAAGTCCTTTCTGAAACTTTGGTAGAATTCCCCAGGGAAGCCTTCCGGTCCTGGTCTTTTACTTTGGGGGATGCTTTTCATTACTGTTTCAATCTCTTTACTTGTGATTTGTCTATTTAAATTACCTGTTTCTTCTTGATTCAGCTTTGAAAGGTTGTAAGAGTCTAAGAATTTATCCATTTCCTCTAGATTGTCCATTATGTTGGCATATAGCTTTTCATAGTATTTTCTGATAATCCGTTGTTTCTGTGGTATCCATTGTTATTTCTCCTCTTTCATCTAATTTTATTTATCTGAGTTTTCTCTTTTTCTTTCTAAGTCTGGCTAGGGGTTTTTCAATTTTGTTTATCTTCTCAAAGGACCAGCTCTTTATTTCATTGGTCCTTTCTGCTGCCTTTTTTGTTTCAATAGCATTTATTTCTGCTCTGATTTTTATTTTTTCTCTCCTGCTGGCTTTTGGTTTTGTTTGTTATTCTTTTTCTAATTTAGTTAGGTGGAGTTTGAAATTTCTTATTTGGTATTTTTCCTGTTTGTTAAGGTGAGCCTGTATGGTGATGAATTTCCGTCTTTTAAAACGCCTTTTGCTGCATTCCATATGAGTTGGTATGGTATGTTTTAATTTTCATTTGTCTCCAGACATCTTTTGAGTTCTCCTTTAATTTCATCAATGATCCATTGGTTGTTCAATAGCACGTTTGGTCTCCACATCTTTGTCCCTTTCTCAGCTTTTTTCTTGTAATTAATTTCTAGCTTCATAGCATTGTTATCAGAAAAATCTTCTTAAATTTATTGAGGCTTGCCTTGTATCCCAATAGATGATCTATCCTTGAGAATGTGCTGTGTGCACTTGAGAAGAATGTGTATTCTGCTGTTTTTGGATGGAGTGCTCTATATATGTCTATTAAGTCCAATGGGTCTTGTTTTTCATTTAATTCCACTATTTCTTTGTTGACTTTCTGTCTGGATGATCTATCCATTGATATGATTGGAGTGTTGAGTTCACCTACTATTGTGTTATTTTTAGTATCTCATTTTAGGTTTGTTAATGGTTGCTTTATGTACATAGGTGCTCCTGTGTTGGGTGCATAGATATTTATAAGTGCTATGTTTTCTTGGTGGAGTGTCCCTTTGATCATTACATACTGACCCTCTTTGTCTCTCTTTACCTGTCTTATCTTGAAGTCTACTTTGTCTGATATAAGTATTGTGATACCTGCTTTCTTTTGTTTGCTATTAGATTGGAGTATTGTCTTCTACCCCTTCACTCTGAACCTGTGTTTGTTGTTGGAGCTGAGATGTGTTTCCTAAAGGAAGCTTATTGTTGGGTCTTGTTCTTTAATTCATCTCTCCACTCTGTGTCTTTTTATTGGAAAATTCAATCCATTTACATTTAGGGTGAGTATCGATACATGAGGGGTTAATGCTGCCATTTTATTACTTGTTTTCTGCTTCTCCTGCATTTCCTTTTTTTCTCCCTGTGTATTTTGGTTATATAGTTGAGTCATGTAGGCTTTAATGTTGGGTTTTTTCTTTTCTCCCTATTTGTTCTTTGTGTTTCTCTTCTGGTTTTTTGTTTAGTGGTCACCATGAGTTTTTTATTTACAATCTCATAGACAAGATAGTCCATATTCTGATGGCCTCTTATTTCCTTAGAGTAAATTGATTCAGTCCCTCTCCTCTTCCCCTCCTATGTTGTTTTTCTCACAGCTTATTCCATCTTGGGTTTTGAGTTTTTGGTTAAAATGACAAGATTATCTTTGTTTTTGCTGTTTTCCTTCGTTTTATCTTTATTTTTTATTAAGATTATGATAGTTTACAGCCCTGTGAAATTTCAGTTGTAGATTATTGTTAGTCATGTTGTAGGTACACCACTTCACCCTTTGTGCCCTCCCCCAACCCCCTTTCCCCTGGCAACCACCACTCAGTTCTCTTTGTCTATATGTTAACTTCCACATATGAGTGGAGTCATACAGTGATTGTCTTTCTCCATTTGGCGTATTTCATTTAACATAATACACTCAAGGTCCATCCATGTTGTGAGTGGGATGATTCTATCCTTTTTTATGTCTGCAAAGTATTCCATTGTATATATATATACCATATCTTCCTTATCCAATCATCAGTCAATGGGCACTTAGGTTGCCTCCACGTCTTGGTTATTGTAAATAATGCTGCAATGAACATAGGGGTTCATGGGACTTTTGGAATTGCTGATTTCAAGTTCTTTGGATAGATAGTAGTGAGATAGCTGGGTCATAAGGTATTTCTATTTTTAACTTTTGAGAAACCTCCATACTGTTTTCCATAGTGGCTGCACAAGTTTGCATTCCCACCAGCAGTGTATGAGGGTTCATTTTTCTCCACAACTTCTCCAACATTTGTCACTTTTTCTTTTGGTTATTTTTGCCATTCTAACAGGTGTAAGGTGATATCTTAGTGTAGTTTTGATTTTCATTTCCCTGATGATCAGTGATGATGAGCATCTTTTCATGTGTCTATTGGCCATCCTTATATCTTCTTTGGAGAAATGTCTGTTCATGTCCCCTGCCCGTTTTTTGATCATGTTGTTTGATTTTTTGTTGTTGAGCTGTGTGAGTTCTTTATATATTAGGGAGATTAACCCTTTGTTGGATAAATAACTTGTAAATATTTTTCCCAAGTAGTTGGTTGTTTTTTGTTTCAATCCTGTTTTCCCTTGCCTTCAAGGAGCTTTTTGGTCTGAGGAAGTCCCATTTGTTTATTCTTTCTATTGTTTCCCTCGTCTGAGGAGTTATGGTGTCTGAAAAGATTCTTTTGAAACTGATGTCAAAGAGTGTATTGCCTATATTCTCTTCTAGAAGACTTACTGTTTCAGTCTAATCTTTAGGCCTTTCATCCATTGTGAGTTTATTTTAGTGAATGGTGAAAAAAAATGGTCAATTTTCATTCTTTTACATATGGCTTTCCACTTTTCCCAGCAACATTTGTTGAAGAGACTTTCTTTTCTCAATTGTATGCCCTCAGCTCCTTTGTCGAAGATAAGCTGTCCATAGATGTGTGGTTTTATTTCTGGGCTTTCAATTCTGCTCCATTGGTTTGTGCACCTGTTTTTGTACCAGTACCATGCTGTTTTGATTACTGTAGCTCTGTAGTATGCTTTGAAGTCAGGGATTGTGATGCCTCCGGCTTTGTTCTTCTTACTCAGGATTGCTTTAGCAATTCGGGGTCGTTTGTTGCCCCATATGAATTTTAGGATTCTTTGTTCTTTGTTCTTTTCTTTGTTCAATTTCTGTAAAGAATGTCACTGGGGTTCTGATGGGGATAGCGTTGAATCTGTAGCTTGCTTTAGGTAGAATGGACATTTTAATTATGCTTATTCTTCCAATTCATGTATATGGAATGCATTTCTATCTCTTTATGTCGTCATCCATTTCTTTCAGAAAAGCCTTGTAATTTTTATTGTATAGGTCTTTCATTTCCTTGGTTAAATTTATCAAAAGTTATTTTATTCTTTTTGCTGCAATTATGCATGGGCTTGAGTTCTTCAGTTCTTTTTCTGTTAGCTCATTGTTAGCATATAGAAATGCCACCGATTTATGTATGTTGATTTTATACCCTGCAACTTTGCTGTAGCTGTTGATTATTTCTAATAGTTTTCCTATGGATTCTTTGGGATTTCTGTATATAAGATCCTGTCGTCTGCAAACAGCAAGAGTTTAACTTATTCATTGCCTACTTGCATTCCTTTTATTTCTTTCTCCTGCCAAATTGCTCTGGCCAACACCGCCAGTACTATGTTGAATAAGATTGGTGAGAGTGGGCACACTTGTCTTGTGCCTGTTCTCAGAGGCATGGCTTGCAGTTTTTCTCCAATGAGTATGATGTTGACTGTGGGTTTGTCATATATAGCCGTTATTATGTTGACATACTTTCCTTCTATACCCATTTTATTGAGGATTTTTATCATAAATGGATGTTGGATCTTGTTGAATGCTTTCTCTGCATCTATGGAGATGATCATGTGGTTTTTGTTCCTCATTTTGTTGATGTAGTGTATCACGTTGATTGACTTGCAGATGTTGAACCATCCCTGTGTCCCTGGTATAAATCCCACTTGCTCGTGGTGTATAATCTTTTTGATGTATTGCTATATTCGGTTTGCCAAAATTTTGTTGAGGATTTTTGCATCTATGTTCATCAGTGATATTGGCCTATAGTTTTCCTTCATTGTGTTGTCCTTGTCAGGTTTGGGGATCAGAGTGATGTTGGCTTCATAGAATGTGTTAGGGAGTGCTCCATCTCCCTCAATTTTCTGGAACACTTTGAGAAGGATAGGTATTAAATCTTCTTTGAATGTTTGGTAGAATTCTCCAGAGAAGCCATCTGGTCCTGGACTTTTATTTTTGGGGAGGTTTTTGATTGCTGTTTCAATTTCTTTACTTGTGATTTGTCTGTTCAGATTCTCTATTTCTTCCTGCTTCAGTTTTGGGAGGTTGTAAGAGTCCAGGAATTTATCCATTTCTTCTAGGTTGTGCAATTTGTTGGCATATAGTTTTTAATAGTATTCTCTTATGATCCCTTGTATTTCTTTGCTATCCATTGTGATTTCTCTTCTCTCATTTCTAATTTTATTTATATGAGCCTTCTCTCTTTTTTTCTTAGTGAGTCTAGCAAAGGGTTTGTCAATTTTGTTAATTTTTTTGAAGAACCAACTCTTTGTTTCATTGATCCTTTCTACTGTCTTTTTTTTCAGTATTGTTTATTTCTGTTCTAATTTTTATTATTTCCCTCCTTCTACTGACTTTGGGCTTTGTTTGTTCTTCTTTTTCTAATTCCGTTAGGTGTCGTTTGAGATTGCTTATCTGAGATTTTTCTTGTTTATTGAGGTGAACCTGTATTGCAATGAATTTCCCTCTTAGGACTGCTTTTGCTGTGTCCCAAATGAGTTGGTAAGGCGTGTTTTCATTTTCATTTGTCTCCAGATAATGTTTGATTTCTTCTTTAATTTCTTCAATAATCCATTGTTTGTTCAGTAGCATGTTGTTTAGTCTCCACATTTTTGCCCCTTTCCCACCTGTATTCTTGTAGTTGATTTCTAGTTTCATAGCATTATGATCAGAAAAGATGCTTGATATTATTTTAACACCCTTGAATTTATTGATGCTTGCTTTGTTTCCCAAGATATGGTCTATCCTTGAGAATGCTCCACATGCACTTGAGAAGAATGTGTAACCTGCTATTTTTGGATGAAGTGTTCTATATATATTTATTAAGTTCATCTTGTCTAATTTTTCATTTAATTCTATAATTTCCTTGTCGAATTTTTGTCTGGATGATCTCTCCATTGGTGTTAATGGGGTTTTGAGGTCCCCTACTATTATTGTATTGTTTATATCTCTGTTTAGTTTTGCTAAGAGTTGCTTTACAAATTTTGGTCATCCTGTGTTGGGTGTGTATATATTTATAAGTTTTATGTAATCTTGGTGGAGTGTCCCTTTTATCATTATAAACTACCCCTCTTTGTCTTTCTTTATCTGTTTTGCTTTGAAGTCTACTTTGTCTGATATAAGTATAGGGACACCTGCTTTCTTTTGTTCATTATTAGCTTGGAGTATTGTCTTCCAACCCTTCACTCTGAGTCTGTGTTTGTCTTTTGGGCTGAGGTGTGTTTCCTGGAGGCAGCATAATGTTGGGTCTTGTTCTTTGATCCATCCTGCCACTCTGTGTCTTTTGATTGAAGAATTCAATCCATTTACATTTAGGGTGATTATTGAAACGTTGGGGCCTACCACTGCCATTTTATCACTTGTTTTCTGGTTCTCTTGTATTTCCTTTGTTTCTCGTCCCATTATTTCTGGACTACTAATTCAGGTAGGTAAATTTCTGTATTGGCTTTCTTCTTATTTGTAATTTGTGTCTTTATTCTTGTTATTTGTTTTGTTGTTACCAGGTGGTTTGTATAAAACATCTCATAGATGACATAGTCCATTTATGATAGCCTCTTATTTCCTTGAATTAAAACGTTCCATCTCTTTTCTCTTCCCCTTCTAGGTTGTTATTGTCAGAGTTTTTTTCCTCTTCCTTCTTGTGTTGTGAGTTTGTTGTTAAAAATGACAGGATTATATTTATTCTTGGTGTTTCCCTTCCTTTTACCTTTAATGTTTTATTTAACTTTTGCTAACATGTTCTGATGGAGAGCTGCTACTTTCTGTTATTGTCCTTCTACTTATCTCCTTTGCTCTTGGTGTTGTAACCCCTGCCTTTTTTTGATTTTTCAGGTATGAGGGTCTTCCTGCACATTTCTTGAAGAGGAGGTCTTGTTGCAATGAACTCCCTCAACTCTTGTTTGTCTAGGAAAGATTTTATTTCTTCATATTTGAAGGATATTTTCACTGGGTAGAGAATTCTTGGCTGCATGTTTTCGTCCTTCAGAGTTTTGAATATTTCATTCCACACTCTTCTATCCTGTAAGGTATCTCCTGGTAAATCTTCTGATAGCCTTATGGGAGTTCCTTTGTAGGTTATTTTCTTCTGCCTGGCTGCCCTTAGTATTTTCTCTGTCATTGACCTTTGCTAGCTTCACTACTATATGCCTTGTGGTTGGTCTTCTTACATTGATAAAGTTTGGAGATCTATTGGCTTCTGTCACATGAAGTTCCATCTCTCTCCCCAAGTTTGGAAAGTTCTCAGCCATTATTTCTTTGAATAGGCCTTCTGCCCCCTTCTCCTTCTCTTCTCCCTCTGGTATACCTATAATCCTTATGTTGCATCTCCTAATTGAGTCGGATAATTCTCAGAGAGTTTCTTCATTTCTTTTTAGTCTTAGTTCTCTCTCTTCCTCTGTCTGCAGCATTTCTATATTCCTATCCTCCAAATTGCTAATTCTGTCCTCCATATTATCGACCCTACTGTTCAGAGAGTCCAGATTTTTCTTAATCTCCTCCATTGTGTTCTTCATCTCCAGTATTTCTGATTGGCTCTTCTTTATAGTATCAAGCTCTTTTGTGACATAGCTCCTGAACTCGCTGAGTTGTCTATCTGTATTCTCTTTTAACTCGTTGAGTTTTTTAATGATGTCTGTTTTGAATTCATTGTCATTTAGGTTATAGATTTCATTGTCTTTGAAATTGTTTTCTGGGAACTTGTCATTTTCCTTCTGTTCTGGAGATTTAATATATTTTTTCATACTGCTTGATGGCGTGGATTTGTGCCTCCGCATAGAGACAGAGTTTAGTTACTGCTTCCACTTGTTTCTACTGGTGTGCGGGGGCGAGCATCTGTTTAGCACCGACCAGGAACCCTTTCAGCTATTGCTGACTGGACCTGGGCCCCTAACTGTACGCACAGTGGTCTTGTCGGGTCCCTCATCCGCTGTGGGGGCAATCACAAGGGGGCCTCAGGCTGCTGGTGCCTACTGTTGCAGACCACCTAGATGCACTCCCTCCTTAGGGTCTGCAGTGGTGTTCTGGGCTTTCCCAGTGGCCAGTGGCAGGATCACCTATATTCACAGCTCTGTCACTGTCAGAGCCCACAAGGTCTCACTTGTCTAGTATAGGTCACAGCAGAGCTATGGGTATCTTCTGCAGTCTGTGGTTAGCTCACCTAGTTGTGCTCCTTTTGCCCCAGGGCCTTCCAGCCTTCTGAATGCCAGTCAAGGCATCTCCACTAGTGCTGTGTGGAGGCTTTCACTGTGGCTGCTGTGGGACCATGATTTTCCCCTTTGGCCATGGAGCCAGGCTGCTGGAGCTCCACCCAGCCCCTGGCCACTCCCATGGGATCTCCAGGTGTCCCTTGCCCCCTCTGGGACACAGCTGGAGTCCGTGAGTCAGAGGCAGCTGGTGAGCTGCTTCCCTACCCAGGATCTTCCTTTCTTGGAGCCTCCCAGTGTTCTGAATGCTGGGTGGTGCCTCTCCGCTAATGCAGAGTGGAGGTTTTCCCTGCTGCCAGTGCAGAACCTTGGAATTTCCCCCTTGGCCATGGAGCCAGGCCACTGGAGCTCCACCCAGCCCCTGACCACTCCTACAGGATCTCTGGGTGCCCCTTTCCCCCACTGGGACACAGCCAGAATCCGTGAGTCCCGTGGCGGCTGGCAGGCTGCTGCCCTGCCCAGGGTCCTCCACTTTGGGAGCTTCCCAGTGTTCTGAATGCTGGGAGGGGCCTCTCCACTAATGCCGAGTAGAGGCTTTCCCTGCCACCGGTGTGGGACTGTGAGTTTCCCACTGGGCTTAGGTTTAATCGTAGGGGGCTTAGGTAGGGCTGTAGTTACCTGTTTCCACAATTGCTCCGCCAGTGCATGCACACTCCCACCCTTGGTGCATGGCGATGCTTTGGGGGAGTCTGCTGGAAGAAAGGTGCTTGCAGGTACTAGGTTGTCAGGGGGTTGGGGGTCCGAGAGTTTTCACCTATCTCCACCTCCTCCTTGGGGGAAGTCCATCTGCCTTCTGATGTATAGCAACATGGGTCTCTCAGGCAGCCTGAGATGCTATATGGATATCCTTTGTTAACTGATGAATGTCCAATTAGTTGTAGATTCAAAGGGCGAGAGACAAAGAAGACTACTCACTCCACCATCTTGGTGATGTCATCTCCTTCCATTTATCTTCAATGCTATACTTTGTATTTGCTGAACTGTTCTGATGTTTAGCTACAATTTTATGCTTTTGTCTACCTATTTATCTCCTTACTCCTTGCTTTGTAACCATTTTCTCCCTTTTTGTTTTCATGTATGAGGGCCTTCTTGAGTCTTTCTTATAGGGAGGTCTTGTGGATACAAACTCCCTCAGCTTTTGTTTATCTGGGAAAGTTTTGACTTCTCCATCATATCTGAAGGATATTTTCACTAGATAGAGTATTCTTGGCTGAAAGGTTTTTTCCTTCAAAGATTTGAATATGTCATTCCAGTCTCTCCTAACCTGTAAGGTTTCTGCAGAGAAATCCACTGAAAGCCTGATAGGGGTTCCTTTGTAGGTTATTTTCTTCTGCCTTGCTGCCCTTAGTATTTTTTCTTTGTCATTCACTTTTGCCAGTTACACTATATGCCTTGCAGTGGGTCTTTTTACATTGACATATTTAAGAGATCTGATAGCCTCTTCCACGTGGATTTCCATCTCCTTATCTAGGTTTGGGAAGTTCTCTGGTATTATTTCTTTGAACAAGCTTTCTTCACCATTCTCTTTCTCTTCTTGCTCTTGAATAACTATAATTCTTATGTTGCATTTCCTAATTGAGTTGGATATTTCTGGGAGACTTTCTTAATTTCTTTTTAGTCTTAGTTCTCTCTCCTCCTCGATCTGGAGCATTTCAAGATATCTATCCTCAAGCTTTTTCACTCCTCTATGATGTCCTCTTGAGCATTCATGGAATCCATATTTAGTTTTATCTCTTCTGCTGTGTCTTTCATTTCCAATATTTCTGATTGATTCTTCTTTATAGATTCAATCTCCTTTGTGAAGTAGCTCCTGCACTCATTGAATTGTTTCTCTACATTCTCTTTTAACTCATTTAGCTTTTTGATTATAGCTATTTTGAATTTTCTGTCATTTAGAATACACAGGTCTGCATCCTCAGGACTGATTTCTGGGTACTAGTCATTTTCTCTCTGGTCTGGGGATTTAATATAATTTTTGATACTGCCAAAGGGTGTGGCTCTGTTTTTGCACATCATGGTATTGTTTGGTCGCAGTTACCACCTATCTCCGCTGGGTGGGGGTCAAGAGTCACATGTTATGAGCCCTCTGTAATCCACCGAGATCCCAGGCACTGGAGCTGGCACTGGGCAGGTGAGGAGGAGGGGCACTTTCTTCTGCTTGCCTTTTGGGTTTTCTCACTCTGCTATCACTATCTGCTTTTTGGGATGTTGGCTTGATGAGTTCACCCCCCATGACATCTTTCACCCCAGTAGAGGGCTTCCCTCTAGGCTGTGACTGCCCTTGGAGATCTTTGATGTTCCCACTAATGAATGTCCCTTCCCCCCTTCTTTCCCTCTTGGAGGCCACCCACAGTCTCGGATCATAGTCTTTTGGGGAGGGAGCAGAGTTTTCTCTTACACCCTTCCAACTTCTCTGAAGGGGGCTCCAGCCTCTCTGCCCTCCATCATATGGCTGCTTAGGTCTCTCAGACATCATATGTGTTGTGTTTGGATGTCCTCTGCTGGAGTATGACTGCCTTTTTTGTTGTTTTTTGTTGGAGGGGAGAGATTACCAGGAAAGCTCACCCCACCATGATGCTGACTTCACTCTTCACCTCTATTTTTTAAGGCAAACTTAGGCCAGGTTTCTGCCACACAAGGAAACACATGTAAATACAAGTGCTTGAGACTTGCTAGGAAAAGAAAGAGTCATCTTCAACTTGAAGAAGAGAAGAGGCAGAAGCTGCTGGGAGACCAGACTTGCCAGAACCTCGAGTCCACTGAGCACAGATGGGCGGGGCCTATGTCTTTTAATTGGAGAATTTAAACAATTTTCATTTAAAGTAATTGTTGATAAGTAAGGATTTACTATGGTCATTTTGTTAATTGGTTCCTGATTATTTTGTGGTTTCTGTTTTCTTTTTTTGTCTCTCAATGCCTTTCTTTGTGAATTGATTTTTGTAGTTTTGTGATTTGATTCTTTTCTCTTTATCATTTGTGTCTTTACCATAGTTTTCTGCTGTGTTGTTACCATGATGCTTTCATAATACATCATATAGGTATACCTATTTTAATCTGATAACAACTTAATTTCACTTGCATAAGAAAATTCTACGCATCTAATGCCTCCCCAAATTTATGTTGATGTTCCCATTTATTTTTTTTTAAAGATTGGTACCTGAGCTAACAACTGTTCCCAATATTCCTTTTTTTCCTTTTTTTCTTTTTGCTTTTTCTCCCCAAATCCCACCAGTATTCAGTTGTATATTTTAGTTGTGGGTCCTCCTAGTTGTATATGTATTTTTATATTGTGTATTTATTAACATAATATTGTAGCTATAGTTATTTTTACCACTTTTGTCTCTTAACCTACATGTTATATTTCAAAGTGATTTACACACCATCATTGGAGTATTATAGCATTTTGAATTTGACTATATATTTACCTTTACCCGTACATTTTATATTTTCATATGCTTTCATGTTACTAATTAGTGCCCTTTTGTTTCAGCTTGAAGAACTCTCTTTACCATTTCCTGGGGGGTAGGCCTAGTGGTGATAAATTCCCCTATCTTTTGTTTGGCTGGTAAAGTCTTTATTTCTACTTCATTTCTGAATGACAACTTTGCTGGATAAGGTGTTCTTGGTTGACTTTTTTTCTTCATACACTTTGAATGCTACTCTCTTCCAGGCTGCAAGATTTCTGTTAAGAAATCTGCTGATAGCCTTACCAGGATTTCCTTGTATGTGATGACTTTTTTCTCTTGCTGTTTCCAAAATTCTTTCCTTGTCTTTGATTTTTTAGAGCTTGATTACAATGTGTCTTCGTGAAGAACTATTTTCATTGAATCTTTTTGGGGATCTTTGAGCTTCATGTGGCCATATCTCTCCTCAGATTTGGGGAGCTTCCAACCATTATTTCTTTAAAGATTTCCATCCCTTTCTTCCTCTCTCTTCCTTCTAGGACTCCCATAATGTGGATATGGTTTCACTTGATTGTGTTCCATAATTCAAGTAAGCTTTCTTCAGTCTTTTTCACTCCAATTTCTTTATTCTCCTATGACTGGACAATATCAAGAGATTGACTTCAAGATCACAGATTCTTTCTTCTGCCTAATCGATTGGTCTGCTGTTGAAGTTCCCTATTTCATTTTTCATTTTATTTATTGTATTCTTCAGCTCCAGAATTTTTGTTTGGTTCTTTTTTATGATTTCTATCTCTTTGTTGAACTTCTTGTTTTGTTCATATATTATTTTCCTGGGTTCATTGAATTGTTTATCTGCATTTTCTTGTATCTCATTGAGCTTCCTTAAGATAATTATTTTGAATGATTTTTCAGATAACTCACAAATCTCCATTTCTTTGGGACCAGTTACTGTAAAACTATTGTATTCCTTTGGTGGTGTCATGTTTCCTTGCTTTTTCGTGTTTCTGATTGCTTTGTGTGATGTCTGTGCATTTGAAGATGAAGTCACCTCTTCCAGACTTTTTCAACTGGCTTTGGTGGGGAAAGGTTTTACCTGGAGGTGGTTGCGAGGGCAGTAGCTATTTGGGGTGCAGCTCCTCTGCTCCCTGAAAAGGCACAGTGGCATAGTTCCTGTGTAGCTCTCTCAATTGAGTTTGACATCAGACAGACTGTGGAAGTCTTCTGTGTCCAAGACTGAAGAAGTCCTGCAGGCAGCAGTGTTGGCAGGGCTTTTAGAATTCTCTGAGGCAAAAGCTGCTGGGGTCTTCTTTTTTCCCCATAGGAATAACTTCTAGCTAAGGGGATCTCTGTATGTGCCTAGTCTGGCATGCTGGCAGTAACAGCAGTAGTGGAGCTGGAGTCTTGGGACCAGGCACATACAGAACTACCAAAGCACCTGGGGCCTGGGGCATAGGTGCAGTTGCTGCAGCTGTGGTACTGGTGTCTAAGGTGTGACCATGTGCAGATCTTCCATGGAACTGAGACCTAGGTCTCAGAAGCTTGCTGAAGTGACTCTATCCAGGGGGGATGCAGCAGTGGCTTGGGCCCTGAGATGACGAAGTGCATCACTGTCTTGGACCAAAGGGGTAGGGCATAGTATCAGCACAGCTTGGGAATGATGGGTCAAGTTCTCAACTCTAGCTTCAAGAGGCAGTCAAAAGACAGCAACAATACTATGCCAGTGGTGGTCCACTAAAGCCATGAATTTGGACCCAGGAATCTTGGATCAGAGCAGTACCAGCACTCTTGGGTAATGATTGTTCAGAGTCATGACATAGACTCTGGTGTGCAAGGCTCAGGGCAGCAGCAGTGCTCCCAGGCCATGATGGTTCAGAACAATGACTTGGGATGGGTGGGTGGGGCTCAGGGAAGTGGCAGCCCCGCTCTGGAAGTAATGGGTCATAGTTGTGACCTGGGACCCAGGGAGTGTAACTCAGGGCAATGGCAGCATGGTCCCTGTAATGGTGGTCAAAGTAGGACCTGGGCCCCAGGGGGCTCAGGGCATTGGAAGTGGTTCCAGCAATGGTGGGACAAAGCCATTACCAGGGGCCAGGAGTGAGGTGCAGGAGAGTGGTAGCTCTGGCGTTGTATATGGTGAGGCACTGTGGTGTCCAGGTCCTGGAGATTGAAGCACAGCAGTAGCTGGGGCCCCTGAATGCAGGTGTCACTATAGGGACAGCTCCAGCCTCAGGTAGCAGATGCAGTGAGGGGGGCTTTGGGGCAGCTCTTCCACCTGTGATCAGCATTGGTGAAGACTGGGAGAACTCTGTAGCAAAGGCTATAAACACCCATAGTGGCGAGTCTTGCTTTGGTTCTCCTGCTCTGCTTCTCACAATGGGGTGAAATTCCTCTGACAAAATCCCACCTGGTGCTGAGCTACTCTTGACTGGGTGATTGGGTGGTGTAGGTAATAGACTTCCTGTACTTTTTAATGCAACCATCTTCAATCCTTGAGCTCTGTATTATTTTTGTTGCTTCTTTTTTGTAGTTCAGGGCTTTCACTGAGCTATTTTCTTTCATTTGTATTTGTTTATTTATTGTTATTATGTTTTTGTGGAAGAGATGAGCATTGGGACCTCCCAGTCTTTCATTTTTCTAACGTCCATTTTCTATTTCTTTGATAGTAGCCATCCTGATGGGTGTGAGATGATATCATACTAAGTTTTGCTCTGCATTTTCCAAATGATTAGTGACGTTGGGCATCTTTCATGTGTTTATTCGTCATTTGTATATCTTCTTTGGAGAAGTATCTATTCAAGTCCTTTGTGTATTTTTGAATCAAGTTTTTTTGTTGTTGAGTGTTAGGAGTACTGTATATATTCTAGATATTAATCCCTATCAGATATATGATTTGCTAATATTTTCTCACATTCTGTAAGTTTCTTTTTTAGTCTTTAGATAGTGTCTTTTGATGCACAAACTTTTAAAATTTTCATGGAGCCCAATTTTCCTATTTTTTCTTTTATTGCCTGTGCTTTTGTCATATCAAAGAAATAATTGGTAAACCAAATGTTGTGAAGATTTCCCCCATTATTTCTTCTATGAGTTTATTATTTTTGGCCTTACCTTTAGAGTTTTGATTCATTTTGAGTTGATTTTTGTATGTGGTTTTAGGTGTAAAGGTCCATTTTTTTTTCATGTGGATATCCAGTTTTCCCAGCACCATTCATTGAAAAGATTGTCCTTTCTAACAGATCCCATTTTCCAATTGGCATCCTTGTCAAAAATCAGTTGACCATGTATGCAAGGCTTTATTTCTAGACTTTTTACTCTATTTAATTGATCTATATAACTGTCTTATGCCAGTACCATACTGTTTTGATTAGTATAGTTTGCCATAAGTTTTGAATTCAGGAAATGTGAGTCCTCCCAACTTGTTCTTTTTTTTCAAGATTGTTTTGGCTGTTCGGGGTCTCTTGAGATTCCATGTGAATTTTCAGATGTTTTTCTATTTCTGAAGAAAACATCATTGATGTTTTTATAGTGATTATATTGAATCTGTAGATTGCTTTGGGTAGCATTGATATTTTAACAATATTAAGTTTCCTGATCCATGAACATGAGATATGTTTCAATTTATTTATGCCATCTTTAATTTCTTTCAGCAATTTTATGTATTTTTTTCTTTTGATGCTATTGTAAATGGAATTTTTTTAGTAATTTCCTTTTCTGATTGTCCATTGTTAGTGTAGAGAAATGCAGCAAAATTTTGTGTGTCGATCTTGTATTCTGCTACTTTGCTCGTTCATTTATTAGTTCTAACAGTTTATTTGTGGCATTTTTAAGGTTTTCTACATATGAACTCATATCATCTGCAAACAGAGATAATTTTACTTCTTCCTTTCTGATTTGGATGTCTTTTATTTATTTTTCTTGCCTAATTACTCTCGCTAGAACTTTCAGTACTATGTTGCATGAAAATGGCAAAATCAAGCATCCTTACCTTCTTCTTGATCTTAGAGGAAAAATTTCCAGTCTTTCACCATTGAGTTTGATGTTTACTGTGGGTGTTTCATATACGGTTTTTATTATGTTGAAGTAGTTTCTTATTATTCCTAGTTTGTTGAGTGTTTTTGTCATGAAAGCATGTTGAATTTTGTCAAATGCCTTTTCTTCATCAATTGAAATGATCATGTGTCTTTTCTCCCCTTCTTTCTGTTAATATATTACATTGATCAATTTTTGTATGTTGAACCATCCTTGCATTCCAGGAATAAATACCACTTGGCCATGGTGTCTAATTCTTTTAATATGCTACTGAAATTAATTTGCAAGTATTTTCTTGAGAATTTTTGCATCAATGTTTGTAGGAGATATTGCTCTGTAGTTTTCTTTTACTATAATGTCTTTGCCTGGTTCTGATATCAGAATAATGCTGACTTCATAAAATAGGTTAGAAAGCATTCCTTACTCTTCAATTACTTTTGGAGAGATTTAAGAAGGATTGGTATCATTTATTTTTTAGGTGTTTGGTAGAATTCACCAGTGAAGCCACCAAGTTCAGGGCTTTTCTTTGTTGGAAGATTTTTAATTACTGATTTAATCTCCTTACTAGTTATAGGTCAATTCATATTTTCTATTTATTCATGATTTGTCCTTTTCATCTAGGTTATCTGATTTTTCACAGTTCTCTCATATTATCCTTTATCCCCTTGTAGAATATTTAGTAGTGTCCCCACTTTTATTTCTGATTACAGCAATTTGAGTCTTCTCTCAATTTTTTCTTAGTCCATCCAGCTAAAGATTTATGAATTTTGTTGATCTTTTCAAGGAATCAACTTTTGGTTACATTGATTTTCCCTATTGTTTTTCTATTTTCCATTTCATTTATCTCTGGTCTAGCCTTTATTATTTCCTACCTTCTGCTATCTGTGGGGTTAGTTTGTTCTTTTTCTGGTTCCTTGAGTTGCAAAGTTAGGTTGTTTGTTTGAGATCTTCCTTGCTTTCTTTAATGTAAGTGTTTATAGCTATCATCAGTTTTACCCTTAGCCCTGCTTTCACTTTTTCCAATAAGTTTTGATATGTTTTGTTTTCATTTGCACTCATTTATAAGTATTTCTTAATTTGATTTCTGATTTACTCTTTGATCCATTGGTAGTTTAAGTGTGTTTTTTAATTTCCACATTTTTGTGAATTTTCCAGTTTTACCTCTGTTATTGATTTTTAATTCCATCTTGTTGTCATCAGAGAAGATATTTTGTATATCTACTTCTTAAAATTTATTGACTTAATTTGTCACCTAACAGATGATCTATCCTAGAAAATCTTCCATGTGCACTTGAGAAAAATGTGTACGCTATTATTGTTGAGTAGAATGTTCCAGATAGTCTGTTAGATCTAGCTGGTTTATTACATTGTTTCAGACTTATATTTCCTTGCTTATCTTCTATCTGCTTGTTCTGTCCATTATTGAGAGTGGGATATTGAAGTAACCAACTATCATTTTAGAACTGTCTATTTCTTCCTCCAAGTCTGTCAAATTTTTCTTCATTTATTTTGATGGTCTGTCATTAAATGTGTAAACTATTATCACTTTTGTAATGAAAACTATAATCTTATAAAAAACCCCTCAGTTTTCCTTAAGTAAAATTTTGAAATAGGTGATAATTTTTTTGATCAAGGGCTTGATATATCAGCTTTTTGTGGAAATGTCTCTAAACACCTGACTTATTCAGTTATTCAAATATCTGTGTATGGCTTAGTCCCATCTACAGGTCCTCTTACAACTCTCTTCCAACTACTAGTAGTTCTAGAATTTCTATAGAGAAATGATCCCTGGGCAGCAATAGGGTTAGGGGGAGAATGAGCTATAGGTTTTCCTGGAGATTTGTTTGCATAGCAAGAACACTGTTTTTCCTTAGATTTCATGTTACAGAAGAATCAAAATAGCAAGATTTTAAAAAGATGCTTATGTTCACACTTTATACCAAATTGAGTAAGCATTCATTGTCAAAAGAATAAGAACAGTAAAGGGGCACACTGGCTGGGGAAAGGGACTGATTCAATATGTGAGTGTGTGTGGGAGGTAACTCCTCCAACTATCTTTCAACACTACTAAGGCCTTTAGACAAAGTGCAGTGGGACTAATTCATCTACCACCTAAGCAAGAACACAAGTCAATCTCTGTGAATAATAAAATGTCAGCTTTGCCACTTACTTGCCTGGCTTTCTTTTCAGAAATCACTTTGGGCTACTTAGATTTTAGATACTTGAAATAACTTGGAAAAAATCCATCTATGGTCACTGAGTTATCTCCAGACCTACGAGATGTTTCCAAACCTTTTTTTTTTTTTGCTGCCTATGTGTGCCAGGATAACTCCAAAGTTGTATACATGACTATTCCTGGTATTCTTCTCCTTCTTTCCCCCTTCTCTTCATTTATTTCTTCTTTTATCCATAATTTACTAAAGTCCCTCTTTTCCAGGCCCTGTACTAGGCAATAAAGAAATAAAACACATCCCTGCCCTTAAAAGTGTCTCTAACGGTAGAGAGAATATGGACAGTATGCTCTGGGAGCATGAGAAAGACTTGAGTATTTCTGCTTTGGGAAAGGAGAGAGACAGAGAAGTTCTCACAGATGAAGTGCTTTTCAGCTAAGGCATAAAAGGACTTACAGGAGTGGTTCAAGTCGAGAAGAGGTGAGGGGATATCAAAGAAAGGGAACTAGCATGTACTGAGGCTTGGAAGGTCATAACACCTCCATAAATTTGCATAAAGTTCTATAAAAGTGGGAGTACAGGGTCCATGGCAGCAGGTTGAGGGTAGGGCATGCCTAGATATGAGGCTGGACAAAGTCCAAGTCATAAAGAGCTTTGTATGCTTTGCTAAAGGAGCTTGTGGTTTATTTTGAATGTCACTTGTTTTCAAATTTCTTTTAACCTGCTGAACCTTTTCTTCAAGTGGAAACTTATGTGGAACTTCAATATATAAGACATATCAAAGGGAAGTTACTCTGGTAGAAACTGGTGGATGACCATTACCTGACGGGCTTTTCCTTTGCTTATCTTGTGGCTACTCCTGAGAAATAGATAGCTTGAGATATATTTTGGACTTGTTGATGGATTGAATGAGAATGATAAGAAAGAGTCTTTGGTGTAAGATGAACTTGAGGTTTCTGACGAGAGATTGGGTGGATGGTGGTACCATTTACTAAGAAGGAAACCATGTAACAATGATAACTTACACTTACTGAGTTACGTGTTAGGTGCTGTTCTAAGAACCTTATATATATTGATTTATCCTGTCTTCACAGCAACTTTATAAGGTAAGTGTTTTTCTTGTCTTAATGTCATAGATAAGAAAACTGAGGCATAAGGAGGATAAATAATTTTCCCATGGTCACACACCCAGTAAATGACAAACGTAAGATTGAATCCATTTAGAGATGTCAAGGAATGTGGTGGACATAGAGATCTTGAGCTAAAGAGAGAGATTTGAGCTGTAGATAGGCTAATAGACATAAGTAATAATAATGATAGGAAAATATGCTGTGGCATATAGCTGTTGCTTACTCATCATTGCTCTCTAGTATTCTGTTATATAAATATATAATTTTATTTTCACATTCCTCTGAGGATGTAAATTTGGATTGTTTCTAGTTTTTGATTCTAGATTTTTGTTTATTTATTGCTATTTTACAAACAGTACTGCTAAGAACACTGTATATTTATTTGGAGTGTACAACTAAGGTAGTATTGCTGAATGTGTGTGTGATTGTTCAAATTTGCAAGATAATGTCAAAACTGCAAAGTGGTTATACTCACTGACTTCTGAAAGTCAAACTGAAAATGAAGGACCCAAAATGAACTAATTAACTAATTACCTCCAACAAAACAGCAAACAAACAAAAAGTCCTGGTCATCAGTGTTGCTAATTCCAGTTATCAGAATCACTGCTTATCTGTCTTCCTTATCTGTTGTTGAAAATCTACAACAACTTGGCCATTGTTTTTTCTGAGCCCAGTTCTTCCTTTATTAGTTCATCTTCACATAGCAGCCAGGATTTACCTTCCTAGGATGCTATCTGATTATTTATTAAATTAAATTCCTCAGTGGATCTGATTGCCTACTGGGGATTGAAACTTATATGTTCACAGGGACCATGAAAGTGATAGAAATGAGCTAAAAGAAAGTTGTGGGAACTGGAAAGAACTGGAGAATGTGTGCCCCCTAGAAAGTCATTCAAATGCATACTTTTAAAAGAACACTGTATAGTTATAACAAACATATTTAAACCCCAAGCAACAACAGAAAACAAATCTGAGAATCAATGCTTTTACCTGATGACTCAAACCTGACCTACTGGTTCAAATCTAAACTTCCCAGCTTGGCATTCAAGGAGTTTTACAATCTGGCACAAGGCTGGGATTTCTGGTTCACCTCTTGCCACTGCCCTCTCTCCAGCAACGCAATGCTTCTTACCCTTTCCCATAATGCTTTGAAATCTATGTGCTTTTGTGCCTTTGTTTGTTTTTGCCAAGAATACTCTTCTGCTGCTCAACATCTACTCATATTTCAAATTCCAATAAAATGAGACTTCTCCTCTGGAGCCTCCATTTAGCAGAATTAAGCCTTCCCTCCTCAGTGAAACATTCCATTATGCCTTTTGTATTATTTTACTGATACTATTTAATAAAGTTTTTTTCAAAGTGTAGTTTGTGACTCCATTTAATGTGTTATGAATCAACTTAGTAGATTTGTACCCAGCTTTAAAAATAGGAAGAAGAGAATGGAAAATACCAGGATCCATAGCATGTGTTATGGGTAAGTATAATTTTGTAAAACTTCTCTTTCAACTATATAAAGTGTGTGTGTGCATTAAGCCACAATGTAAATTTTTTTTTTTACTATGGGTTGTGTTAACAATAGTTTGACAAATGTGGATTACTAAATGAAATTCTATCTTTTTAATACAATGTGTCCTATAACAACTTGTGAACATCTTCAGAGGCTGAATTGTCACATTCACCATTGTATCCCCCTACAATAAAGCCTAGCAGGGGGCCTGACATAGTAGGTGCTTTTTGAAAGTTGATGTTATTGTTGAATGAGGAAAGTGAAAGCTAGTAAAAGGATGTGACTGGTCAAAGGTAATGGAGATACTACTACAACCAAGCCCCCTGACTTTCCTTATTTAATGTTCCTTATTAAAGACTGTAGCAAAATCCAGGAACCTTATCTAGGTGATGCTGGCTGTACTTTGCCTCAGCCAAATCCAACTTGCCTGAAACTGTACTCAGTGAATGGTATCACTGTCAGTCATTTCCAAGCCAGAGATCTCAGAGTCTTTCTTCACTATTTCTCTCCATTGATCCACTCTCAACCCCTCACTAGATGCTTAAAATTGTTCATCAATGGCTCTCTGATTTGCCTTCTTCTTTTCACCTGGACTGATACTTCGGCCTTCTAGGTGGCTCATCTCACCCTCAGTCCCTCACCCACACTGCCCTCAGAGTGGATAGCCTTAAAAACAAGTCATTTTTTATTCCTTTGCTTTAAAATTTCCATTGTTTTGCTCAGTTTGGCTCCATCCTAGTCTGTCAGCCTTGTCTCCACTCTTTTCCCACCTGACCCCTCATTTACACTTCCTGTCCTCTAGTCCTGGCTTCATGTTGATCAGGAGGGGGTGGGAGAGTACTTTTAAGAAAAAACAATACCCTGGCCCCACTATCAGAGATGCTCATGTAATTAGTCTAGGGTGGGGCCTGGAAATCAGTGTATTTTAAAAGCTCCCTGTGTGGTCCTAATGTACACCCAGAGTTGAGAACCACTCCTCTATCTCCCAACTTCTATTTCTCTGAAGTGCCTTGACATTTCAGGTCTCTATGGTTTTGCACTTACTATTTGATCTGATTAATGAACTTTCTCTTACTACTTGGTCTTCAAGCCCTAGCAAAAAGTTATATCCTCTTTGAAACTTTCCCTGACTCCTTCAGGCAGCACTTTGTTGATTCCTCTGTTTTAACGGTGATCACATTGTAGTATTTAATTTATTCTCTATTTCTTTCCAAGAAGAATTTGAGACTCACCACATTGTCTTGTCATGATCAGTTTACAAGCCTGTAGTAGTTAAGGCATAAGTTCAGTTATTGTTACAGGAATCCAATTTAACACTGGCTTAAATAAAATAGAAGTTGATTTGTCTCTTACTTAATAGTTTAGGCCAGTGGTTCTCCACCAGGGGAAATTTTGGCTCCTAAGAGATATTTGTATGGAGATGGTTCTCAGGGCAGGGGCTTATACTGGCATCTAGTGAGAAGAGGCCAAAGATGCTGAAAAAAGCCTTGCAATGCACAACAAAGAATTATCTGGCCAAAATGTCGATAGAGAAACTGTCTAATCATGAGCAATCCAGGCCTGGTAGGATGGTTCTGTTTCACAAGCTCATTCTTCCATCTTTTTGCTCTACCATCTCTAGGGGTTTTCTGTCATCTGAATGGCTCGCCAGCCAGAGAAAAGAGGGAAGAGGGACAAGGAGGAAGACATACCTTTTCCTTTTAAGGCATGATCTGAAAATTTCACACATGAATGCCCACATCCTATTGCCACAAACATAATCACACAGCTACAGAAGGTGCTGGGAAATGTAGTCTTTATTCTGTGTTGCTATGTGCCCTTCCAAAAACTTTATCATTGTGTAAGAAGGGAAGGTAGTTAGTACTTTCTGTCACAATATCTGTCCCTTTTACTAGATGGTGAATATCTCCAGGATAAGTACTCTATCTTATTCATCTCTAGCTACCCAGAGTAATGACTAGGTCTAGAACCTGGGACCGAGTAGTTGCTCAGGAAAAATTTGTTGAATGAAGGGCTGTTACCTAGCCTTAGAAGGGTCATTGGCCATATGAAGACTGACCCTCAATTTCATTTCAAAAATTGTCATGGTTACAGAACTACCTAATCACTTGCCTTCTTGATTATCAGGAGCCTAATAAGTAAATTGTGTGAGATTCATCATGATTCTCTGACATCCATCTCCCAAATGTCTCCAGCTTTGAGTGCCAGTTTGAAATGCTTTATTTTTGGTGCTGCTACCTCTGACCAAAGAGCAATACAATTACAGCCCAGAGCATCTCTTAGGGTTATGCTGAAATTCTATTTGTTGCTCCTGGGATAGCTATTTAGATTTCCTTTAAAATGTAACTTGGGCACTGTCACAGTCTTCCATTTCTCCTCAGGCCACTTCCATTTATTTTATCTAAAGCAGAACATGGTCTATTAGAAATTATTCCAAGATGGTTTTATTTATTTTTCATTATTGCTTATTTAATTGCTTATAATTTCACAAGTATGACAAACCTCTTGGAAGCTAGGGAGCAGAGGAAACAGCTGGGTCATCTAATTTAGCCTGATCTGGCCCTGTACCACCACACACATCCCTTCAGAGCTAAAAGAAAGGACTGTCTTTTGGCTCCACCCCCAAGCAGGCTCTCTCCAAGTTGAGTCCATGACAAAGTGAATTATCCCTCTCATGCTCTCCCCTGGCTTTACCTCTTGCTTCTCAACCCAGCTCCTATCTCACTGAGTCCCTTCAATTTTCCCTCTGGGTTATCTAGCCACTTTGACATAAACCCTTTCTGGCCACCACTTCCTAGTATGAGTACCAAAGTGGAAACTCATAAAATGGTTTCCAATGAACTGATTACCATGAGACTATTTCTTCCATGAGAGCCAAAGATGAGAACTGAAGCATGTTAAAATGGGAAGGACCCTGGACTGAGGTTCAAAGTTTCTAGGTTCTGGTCTTGCCTTGGTCAATAAGTCCCTGAATGATCTTGGACATGTCCATTCCCTTCTCTGTTATTTGTATAAATTGAAAGGATTAGATTAGAAAATCCCTGTAAATGCTTCCGGTTTTATTAGTTCTTTACATCAGTACAGTGTTTTCCCAAGTACAGTCTCAGTAGTTTTGAATGTGAGCTCTGGAACCAAGCAAATCTGAGTATGAATCTAGTCTTACCGCTTCCTAGCTGTGTGATCTGGGGTCAGTTATTTATTCTTTCTCTGCTTCAATTTCTCTTAGCCAACAGCCTGCAGGAGAGGAAAATGGTGTGGGGAGCAAAGCTCTGGCCCTTCAAGTCCAGTGTCATTGAGAGAATCAGGTAGCCACCTGGATTTTATCTCCACTGTTTCATAGAGGATAGGAAGAGGGAAGTAGAAACAAAGTGTCAGCCCAGGGCTCTCTACTTCCCCCACAAGGCCTCAGGACAGGGAGTATCTCACTCTTGTCTTTTCATAACCAAAGCTTCTCCCTTCATGGGGAAGAGAGAGCAGTAGAGATTAAAAAGACAGGCATTCCAGCCCAGGCACCTTCTCTGTCCTGCTGAGTTACCTAGGGAAAGGCAAATGACCTCTTTATGCTTCAATTTCCTCCTTTGATCATGAAGAGTTAGGACTAGAGATCTGTAAGGGCTCCAACTGACTCTCACAGTCTGAAGTCCAGGATTCTCCACTCACTGTAGTCCCCAACACCCCCCAATGCACTCTTCTTTCTGCTTACCAATTAATTCCCTAGAAATCTGTATCTCCATAACCCTGCCAGCTCCAGAAAGCTGTTCTCTCTGTTTCTACCCAGCCTGGCCACCACAGACCTTGTCCTTCTGGGCAGATGCAGCCTCCTGCCCCAGAAGGCTGAAGCCAGCTCCAAAACTGTCCTCATTAAAGATCCCTGGCACTGATGTCTGTGTTTCCTCTTTCCTCAAAGAACCCCCAGATCCCTTCCCATATCCACACCTAGGGGACACCTGTCTGGCAGAGAGGACCCTTGGGCTCCGGAAAGGAGGAAAAGGAAATGTGCCCCCATCAGGCACTACCTCTCTAGCACACTGCAGCTCTTAGTCCTAGGGCCATCAGTGTTAGGGATGTCCTCCTGGCTAGCTGCACTAGGTTTGTCTGGACACTGCGCAGACACCTGCAGTCTTCCAGTTTGCCTTCTCAGGTTCCTTCCTCTTTCCCATCCTTTAGCCGGCACGTCCAGAACTTCCTTTCTCCAGGTACAAACTTTGCTGCCTCCTCTCAACAGAGTATCAGAAAGTTGGGAGCCCCTCAGAGGAGTTGAGTGGCACCTGTGCCATCACAGATTCTCCCAGCCACAGGTTCAGTGTAGGGGTTCTCCAGAACCGAGACAGCTCACCTGTCGCCAAAGGTTGTCAAGGAATTGGGGGCGTGGGAGGAGATAAGGTGTTAGGCAGAAAGCAAGAGTCCTTATGAGACTGCCTATGCCATGCTTGTTCCACAAAATTGCTGGGTATCTTTGAAGTTTTAGGAGAGGTCTCAGAGGAAGAGGCAGCCTTGGGCTGAAAGTACCAAGGGAGGGGGACGGAAAGGGGCGGTAGGGGCAGAATTCAGAGTTAGGAAGTCAGAGGACACAGTATAGTTTCCTTACCTGGAACCCTTGACCTCCGTGCCCTGCCTTTTTCATTGGACCAAAGAGTGAGAGAACACACCAGAGAGCGAAAGCGTCTCACTGCCCTCTGTTTCCCACAATGCTCGTGCTGCACTGCTGCACCATGGCAATGGTGCCCTGGCTGCCTTGGCCTCCAGCTTGCTGCTCACCCTGATCCAGTCTCCAGGTAATCGATGAGACATCTCACAGCTGACAGAACACTGCGTACCGTCCTGGTGTTCCAACCCCGCAGCTCACAAGGGAGAGGTCAAGTCAGGGGTGCAAGAGTAAGAATGAGGGCTCTTCATAGGCCTATGGCTTGCCTGGCAGACTTGTGAGTCCAGCCCCGCAGTCAACAATGGCTATAAGCTACTGGGGTCAGCAGTGGGTAAGCGAAGAGAAACAGTGGCAAGTGCATGGGACTGTGAGCCTCCAGGGCGAGGGTGGGGAAGCTTGTGACAAAGAATCTTTACACAATGTTTGGTCGTTGTTGACTGACTTTCTCTACAGGGAATACACACTTGCTGCAAAAGATCTAGAAAATTCCCCTCTAAGAGTGATATCTTCATTTATTCCAAGCTACAGAGCACTGCCTTTCCCCTTTGTGGTCCCACCATAACCCACAGGCGGGCATTGACCTTTCTATAGAGCCTCTAGGCAGAATGCAAACTATACCCACAAGATTAAATCCATAAAATTTGAGCAACTGAGCAATTAGAAGAAAAAGACACATTTGTAATCTTTCTCTGACCTTTGGAGTGTACGATGAGAAAAGAAAAGCAAAGAGGGAGAGTTAGTTGCTGCAGATTCAATTTGGCTTTTTTTTTCTCTGGGATGCAGTTATTTCAAATGTGTTGCCCTTTACAACCTTTGAAGATTTTTCTGTCCCCAGCATGTTTTAAATTATACTTTTAAAAAATCAAGAAAAACAACAAAATGAAAACAAAAAAAAAGCCTCAACTAAATGTAGGAGTCACCCTTTGGGTCAGCCTTAGTATTCTTTCCAGTAAAGGAGAGGCAGGTGAAGTGACCCTCTGGTAGATGACACTTGTTGCTTTGGGTAGTGAATGACTTCCAACCCTGGAAACCCTAGAGGGTCCTCAACCTTTTGCCGGAAGGCCAAATGCTTGAAGTCACTAGGAGAACTGTAATGGAGCACTTGTCCCTGCTTTTCCTGGAGTCTGGAGGTGGCTTACTCTTGGGATTTTGAGACGGTAGAGTATTCAGAAAATCTCAGAGCTAAACGTTCCACCCAAGTTCCCGAGCCAGTTCCCAGGATGGTGTGGACTAAGCAATGAGCACGAGACACAATTGGAAAATTTGAGTAGCTTATCTTTTAGTTGCTCCCTGCATTTTCGCTCATCACCCAGTTTTCTGTTCTTGGAGTTTCAACACTCATCCTTTGCAGGCTCTGTGTTGAACATAACCTTTACATCGCAAGTCAGAATCTAGGATTGTCACTGTGCATCTTTTGATAAAATTGTTTCAACACTTTGGACGTCTAAAGGTCCCTTGAGATCATTCATTCCAACATGATGGGAATGACAACACATCATGTGTTAGTCATTCAACAACTCGACTTAAGACGTCTGTGGTAGAGTGCAAAGAGAGGTATCTAAACAACTGGTCTTTGGCCCCGGCTTTATCACAAATCTATTGTGTGGTCTTCTTCTCTCTGAGCCTCAGTTCTTTACTTGTAAAAGAAAGGGGTACACTCTTATTTGACTTTCATCTTCTTTGTCAAGAAGAAAGAGAGCACCAGATAGAAAGAGTAAATTAAATATTGATAGGAAAGAGATGACATTTGCAATGGATTAGAGATAGAAAGAGAACAATTTACTGCTGGAATTGGGTGTAAGTCTCCCGGCTAGAAGAATGGTTTTCCTGGGCACTGAGAAAACATGTGAATGTAACTGCCAAAAGACTGCAAACAGTCACCAAGGAGTCACACAAATGTCACATATCTAGAGATGGCCAGCTATAGTCTTTATTTCAAAAAGAAGGAAAAGTGATACAAAACCTATACTCTTGATGTTGCATTTTGGCAAGAATCTATAATTATTTAAAAGTTGATTTTGGATGCTTTTAGAAGGAGAGTCCATAATCATTAGACCTGGTATAGGTTCACTGAAGATAGGACTTGCCAGAATAACTCAGTTTCTTTTTGTAATTGGATTTCAAGAATGGAAACAAAAGGGATGCTGGAAACATAGAATATAGAGACCTCACAAGGTGTTGAGTAAAGTCTCTTTTCCTGATGAATAAATATGAAGACTAGACTCAGCAGGATTTGTAAATGTTTAGAATGACCTCAGAACTGCTGGTTAGAGGGTACATAGAAAATATACTTTTAGAATGGATGCGAGTCATGAGGACAATTTCTAAAGGAGGATAAAAAAGCTTGGCTTTGGCTTCATTCTCTTTGATATTTTTATGTTTGAGGAGGAGGATGATACTAATGGCATAATGAGCAAATATTCAAGTAAAAGGAAGGGAGATCTAGTCAGAGAACTGGGATCCAAAAGGGCAATAAGAATTTTAATAAGCAATACTTTAAATGCAAGCTCTTGACTTTGGGTGCCCCTCCCCCCAAAATAAGAGAAAGGGTAATTAAAAACTTTAAGAAGAGAAGGAAGTAGACATGGCTTATAGACACATATTTGTGAAAAGACAAGATATATGTGTTTTTCACCTATATTATATTATTGACTTATTTTGAGCTTGTAGGCAAATAAAACACATGTTATGATTTTAGATGATATTCTTAGAGATAGTATCCAGACCCAGAAAGGCTCATAAAGACCCAGAAAGAGTCTACTTTCTTCTTCACTGGTTAGACTACACCTGGTGTACTGCATCCTGACTTTGGGCCTCACGTTTTTGCAGGGACTTTGCCAAACTGCAATGTTTTCAGAAGAGATTAAATAAGATAGAGAGGGTCCTTGAAATTTTGTCAGGTAAGGAACAAAGGATGCAGGAACATTTAGCTGGGAGAAGAAAAGGCTCTTGAAGATGGGGTAGGAAGTGGGTATGAAAGCTGTCTACAAGTGTCTGAAGGAAATTTTCACCCCCAAGAACATTCAAACCATTTCAGCTGCTGCAAATGAAATGGGCTAACTTGGGGACAAAAGAGTTCTCTGTCACTGGGAATATTCAGACAAGAGTTATAATTAGAATAAAGTTTCCCTCCTCTTCCCTGTAATAGTTCTGTGAATATTTGAAGACATCTCACTACTCTGGGCTAAACTAGTTCACATAACATAGTTCTGGATCCCTTCTGTGTCTCAATCATCCTTCTCTGGACATAATACATTCATAGCTCACTTAATTAGTGAGCAAGAAACTCCAGCCAAGAAAAAAAGCAAAACATATCCTTATTACCTGGTGAAATTTTCAGTCCATGCTAAGCTCACTGGCACTGATGTGGAAAAGTAACGGTGGAAACAATTGGAGGAAAAGAGATCTGAGAGAAGGTCTGTGGGGTCTCAGGTAGATTTCCTATATGTTAGTCGAGGATACTGTGTTCCAAGGAAATATTATTTGCAACATATATGTATAGAGTTGGAGTTTACTAAGACTCTAAGGCAGAATATAAGTTGCTAAGTAAAACTAGCTGAAACCTGATCATAGTGATTTGAAGAGCAAAACATTGTAGCACCTGCAAGGAAGGATACCATCGTGTACTTGACTTTCTGCTACTTCAGAAAGCTAACATGAAAGTTAGCTGGTTCTCAAAGGTAAGTGTTACCCTTATGGTGTAGGCTGAACCATTTAATTGTGGTGGTAGACATCTTTCTCTAATTGGGAATCTTTTGAATAATCAAGTGGTTTCCTCTAGTGAACCTAATGGGCCTCATACCAAAAGGCAGTGTGGTGGGGGGCGGTGGGGGGAAGGTGGAATCTTCAACATTCAGCTGAAATCGAGTTCTTGGACTTCCTGCCTTTCTGTCAAAGGACGGTACACTGAGTCTCTGAAGGGTAGGTGGGGTGGGGGCAGAGGCTTGGTAATTGGAATGGTGAGGTGTTCAGGGTCCATTACATCTTTGTGTTTGGTAGTCCCAGGCATTCTGTCTTTTTTTTTTTTTTAAAGATTTTATTTTTTCCTTTTTTCTCCCCAAAGCCCCCCGGTACATAGTTGTGTATTCTTCGTTGTGGGTTCTTCTAGTTGTGGCATGTGGGACGCTGCCCCAGCATGGTCTGATGAGCAGTGCCAAGTCCGCGCCCAGGACTCGAACCAACAAAACACTGGGCCACCTGCTGCAGAGCGCACGAACTTAACCACTCGGCCACGGGGCCAGCCCCACTGTCTTTTTCTTTTTTGAAGAAGATTAGCCCTGAGCTAACATCTGCTGCCAATCCTCCTCTTTTTGGTGAGGAAGACCAGCCCAGAGCTCACATCTGTGCCCATCTTCCTCTACTTTATATGTGGGATGCCTACCACAGCATGGCTTGCCAAGCAGTGCCATGTCCGTATCCAAGATCCGAATCAGCGAACTCCAGGCAGCTAAAATGGACCATGTGTGAACCTAACTGCTGCGCCACCAGGCCAGCCCCCCAGGCTCTCTGTTTTGAAGTCTTTCCACAACTTTGTAAAGGTTCCCTCAATTTCTACCAGCTTTCCTGCTGTCCTACCTCTTTGCTTGTCTGTAAAATGGAGATATACAGCTGGCCTGAGGCACTCAGTTATCAGCCTTCAACACATCTTGGATGCCAGCTCATCTCCTTGGATTGTGCCTGGTGTTCTTGTCATCAGGTCAGAATGTTGAACGGTGCATTGTTGACCTCTAGGGTTTCAAGGAGGGTGATGAGGGGGAGGCCAAGTGAGTCGGCTTTTGATTTCTTTACCAGCACCCCCTTCAACCAGAGTAGCTATACTCATTTATTTTATATATTGAATTTAGAGTAGAAGTTCATTTGAAATGATGATCCAACTGCTGAAATTAAAAAGAAAATAAACAGTAACCCACTGGACTAGATGATCTCAAGGGCTTTCCAATTTCTGAGATTCTATGAGTCTCAGATATCACTTCCAGGGAAGTTGAAATTTCCAAGGAGCAGGGAATCTTATGAAGTTAATCCTACTTTTCCCTTTCCCAAGTGGATAATGTACTATATCTGGGGGACTTGGGCCCAGCCTCTTCAAATAGTAAGATTCCAACTTACTGACTTGGTATTTAGAGTGCCACCAATGTTCTTGCAGCCATCTAAGAGTCAAACATTTGATCTGGAATCCTGGGATGAAATACTTGGATTCTTTGTTCCACCGATAGAATCATATGGCCACAGACAGTCAGAGCTGCATGGTCACCCTTAAAGTGACCATAATTCCAGGTGCCCAGGACAGTCCAGTGTTATCTGTTGTTACAGAGTCGTTAGTAATTTCTCAGTTTGGATGCTAAATTATATGGTCATCCCACTTTGAAGCCCACTAGTTCCACCTCCTTGGGTTACAGTCAGGAAATTGGAGGGCTAGAGAGGGGAAGAGATTTGCTTAAAGTCACACAGCAACTTAATTGCATCTCTGGAAATCTAGCTAGAATCATTCACCTGATACTTAGTATCTTGACATAAATTTGGTAAAACAAGTATTTTCTTTTAATTTGTTTTAAAGAATTTCCCAGCAGGCACTCACCAGATTAGTTTCCAGTACTACTCTGCATGTCCCTCAGGCCCAGTCTGAACATATGTTGGTTCCTAGCTGTACTTTTCCAAAGATTACTGGAACAAAGACATAGACAAAGAGCTCTCTGTCTTCTACTTTCAGGATTTCTCAAATGGTTAAATAGGGGCAGAATTTATTGATGCTGACAACACTGGTGAGTCTGGCTACCATACAGGTCTCTCTCCAATGGAGACTGCATTTCCTCCCTTCTGTGTGGATCCCAGCTCCTTTTCTGTCAGATGAGCTACTCTGAATCAGCTTCATGGAACAATAGACTCTCCTGACCAGAGGGAAGAGAACGTGAAAAACATTTAAAACTTGGTCCTTCCTTTATCTCACTCCTATATTACCTTCTTGCCAAGTAGTTGTCCAGCTTCTGTTTGTGTATCACTAGCTTAGGAGATAGCTTGTTCTATCTTAGGAAAACTCTATTAAAGGTTCTTCCTTATATTCAACTTTAATCTTGTTTTCTTGTGACTACCACCCACTAGTCCTAAATCTAAACCCACACTTTGGGCGGTGCAGAACGTAATTGGCTTCACTTTCTCACAATATCCCTGCAGAAACCTGAATGTGAAAGGAAGTTAACATTTATTGTGTCTACTATATACCAGATACTGTTTTAAACCTAACTTTACCTTACTAACTCATTTAATCCTCACAACAATTCTCAGGGAAGTATTATTATTTTCCTTATTACATGTTAGGAAACTGAGACACAAAGGAGCCGAGTGACTTGCCAAAGACACACAACTTGTAAGTAGTAGACATAATTTGAACTGAGCAGCCTAGCTCATATTCTTAACCCTGGTCTAACTCATGCTCCTAACCATCAGGCTGCATTGTTGGGATCATATCTTCTGGTCCTCCTGGACACCTTACAACTCTTCCCCACCTTTCTTTTCTTTCTCCTAATAAAGTGAGCTTAGATGTGAAACTCTATTGGATCCCATTTCCCCCTCCACCAATAATTAACAATAAAGCCCCATTTTTATTTTTTTGTGAGGAAGATTGACCCTGAGCTAACATTTGTTGTCAGTCTTACTCATTTTGCTTGAGGAAGACTGTCCCTGAGCTTACAACTGAGCCAATCCTGCTCTATTTTGTATGTGAGATGACACCACAGCATGGTTTGATGAGGGATGTTTAGGTCCATGCCTGGGATCCAAACCCGTGAAGCCCAGGCCACCAAAGCAGAGCACGCAAACTTAAGCACTATGCCACCAGGATGGCCCCAACAATAATGCCTTTTGCAAAGGAAAAGGACTTTCAAAGCTGTGGCTGGACCACCATAGTAGTGATCAGAGGGAGGGGTGAACAGGATGGAGAAGATTCTTATCTCTGGGAGGTGAATTTGTTGCCCTTTGTTGTTCCCTTGGCTCTTTCCAAGCTTGGGGCAACCACTGGCCACAGACAGATCAAAATTTGGCCCCAGCCTGGCTGCCACCTCTGGATAAGAAGGAAAACTATGGACGTGAAGTCTGTTTTCAGATCCTACCCACTTTAGCTTTGCTTCTCCAGATAGGTTTCCTTAGATCTTCCTGTGTTCTTTCATAACTGTGGGAAAGACACTGTCAAGGAGGTAAACAAGGATGTTTGCCCACGATCAGAGATCCTTTAGGGAAATGGATCAAGGTGGTATAACCCTTGCACTATCTGGCCAATTTTCTCTTCTTCTCTTTTCTAGTCTCATCCCCAGTGCTTCATAGTTTCCTTCTGCTGCCATTCTTCCTCTCTTTTCCTGTGAAAACTCCCAGGCCCCCTTCATTCAGGCTGCATTGATGGTGCAAAGAGTACTGTTTTGGGATCCAAATAACCTGATTCCAGGCCCATCTTTGCTCTGGACTCACTGTGTGCTGTGGAAGTGTCTGTTGCCCTCTCTAAGCCTCTGTCTCTTCATCTGTAAAAAGTGGAAGCATTGAACTAGAGGACATCTTTGAAAAGTCCTGGTGCTTTGAACCACTGAGTTCTCTTCTATCTCATTCTCCCTCATCTTTATGTTTTAGTATTCCCCTTTCTCCTTCTCTTTCCTTGTCCTCAATTTCCAATGTTATAATAAGATAGCACCATCTTCTTTAGAATCAGAATGGAGGACTTATCCAGTCTTCATGGGTGGAGGCAATTTCAAACAGTTGTATTTTATACAACATCATTTTAAGTATTTCCCTAGAAATCTATCCCCATAACCAGATTCAGTGAAAGCAAATCAGATACATTTCATGAGCATTGTTAGGTGCAGTTTTCTGACTATTCCCTGGGTGTGCATGTGTGTAATTATATAGATATATAAATAAGTGGGATAATTTATACACAATATTTCAATAAAAGGTGTGTGTTACCCACAGTGTCTTAAATCTAGCATAGTAAACATTTACTGAGCAGAGTTTAGAATGGCTACATGCAATCACTAGAAAATATTTAGGAATTGTAATAAAGCCTATATTTTGTATTCAAACTTGGTATGTGTTAGAGGCAGAAAGAATTGTGATTTTATTAGGAGATACAATCACTCACTGGCATCAATGATGCTAGATTATGAGAATGCAAAATAATAGAAATTAAAAGTCTTAGTATCATATAAGTAGATATAAAATTTTTAAGCAGGCATAGAAAATGAAAAGTGTTTTCAGGTACAAAAATGGTGGAGACATTTATCAGAAAGGGATCTAACAGTATGTGGAATTCTTTCTAAATATCATATTAAAGTTGAGGCAGGGGTTATATTTATTCTAATTTTCCTAAAGAATAGAAATATGGTGTTGAAATGGATGGAAATGGAGGATAATAATGTGATGGGCCTGTCTGGCTCAACTTTATTCTCCAGAAATGCAAGTTCACCATAGGGGATTAGAGAAGTTTAGCTATTTGATTCCCTAGGCCACAGCATGGAACAGTTGGCAATAAAAGCTTCACTCTTTTGACTTCTTAAATTCAATTTTACCTGAGGTAAAATGTATATATGATAAAACACATCTATTTAAAATATGCAGTTTGGTAAGTTTTAACAAGTGTGTACACCCATATAGCTACCACCACCACCACTACCATCAAGATATAAATGATTTTTATCATCCCATTTCCATTGTGGCCTTTTATAGTAAGTTCCCTCTTTCATCTCTAGTGCACTGTTCTGTGTTCTGTCTCTAGAGTTTTGTTTTCCCTGTTCTAGAGTTTCACATAAATGGAATCATAGAGTTTGTGCTCTTTTTTGGCTGGCTTCTTTTGCTCAGGAGGCTTTCTTTTTCTTTCTTTTTTTCTAACATGTTCTTTTTGAATATGATAAAAAAACACATGACAAAATTTACCATTTTAGTGATTTTTAAGTGTACAGTATGTTAGCTTTAACTATATGCACATTTTTGTGCAACAGATCTCTAGAACTTTTTCATTTGCAAAATTGAAATAACTCCATATATCCCTCTCCCACTCACCTCTAGTAATCACATTATACTTTGTGTTTCTATGGATTTGACTATAGTAGATATAAAAGTAGAATCATGCAATATTTGTCTTACTGCAACTGGTTCATTTCACTTAGCATAATGTCCTCAAGGTTCATCCATGTTGTAGCTTAACTGGGTAATATTCCATTATATGTATATGCCACATTTTCATTTTTTATTATTTTATTGATTTCAAATTGGTTTGTAACATTGTGTAAACTTCAGGTTTGCACCACTATATTTTGGCTTCTGTATAGACTGCATTGTGTTCATCATCAAAAGTTTAGTTTCCATCTGTTACTATACATATTTGCCCCTAACCAAGTTCACCTCCCTCCACCCCTTCCCCTCTGGTAACCATCAATCTATTCTCCATATCTATGTGCCTGTTTACTTATCTTCCACATATGACTGAAATCACAAGGTATTTGTCTTTCTCTGTCTGACATTTCACTTAGCATCATATCCTCAAGGTGCATTCATGTTGTCACAAATGGCATGATTCTGTCTTTTCTTTGGCTGAGTAGTATCCCATTATATATATATATATATATATAAAATACCACATCTTTTTTTATCTATTCATAGGCACTTAGGTTGCTTCCAAGTCTTGGCTATTGTGAATAATGCTGCAGTGAACATAGGGTTGCATATATGTTTTTGAATTAGTGTTTTCATGTTCTTTGGATAAATACCCAGAAGTAGAATAACTGGATCATATGGTAGTTCTATTTTTAATTTTTTGAGAAATCTCCATACTGTTTTCCATAGTGGCTGCATCAGTTTGCATTCCCACCAGCAGTATACGAGGGTTTCCTTTTCTCCACATCCTCTCCAACACTTGTTAATTCGTATCTTTTTCTTTTTCTTAAATTTATTTTTGAGGAAGATTAACCCTGAGCTAACATCTGCCACCAATCCTCCTCTTTTTGCTGAAGATGACTGGCCCTGAGCTAACATCTGTGCCCATCTTCCTCTATTTTATCTGTGGGACGCCTGCCACAGCATGGTTTGACAAGCAGTATGTAGGTCAGCACACAAGATTGGAACCTGCAAACTCTGGGCTGCCAAAGTGGAACGTGCAAAATTAACATCTGAGCCACCTGGCTAACCCCAATTCTTGTCTTTTTAATACTAGCCATTCTTACAGGCATGGGGTGATATCTTATTGTGGTTTTGATTTGCATTTCCCTAATAGTTAGTGATGCTGAACATCTTTTCATGTGCCTGTTGGCTATCTGTAAATCTTCTTGGAAAGATGTCCAATCATATTTTTGCCACAGTCAGAGGAGCTGGAAAGGGGTAATAGAGAACTTCGCTTCCTCCCCTAGAGACTGGGATCACTGCCCCGGGCGAGGGAAGGAGCAGGGGAGGGGCCGAGCAGCTGCAGGATCATCCAGGACTCTCACCACCCAGGCAGCAGAAACCCGCTAATGGGGGAAAGCTTTCACGTGTGGGGACCCCATCAAGCCAGGGCTCTGGGAAACCAGAGAGCAACAGCTGATCCAAGTCCAGGTCAGCGTGTGAGAGAAAGTGCCCCTGCTCCCCCAACCCACGCTGAGTGCCCACCATCACAGCTGAAGGCAGAGGGCTCAGAACACATGGCTCTTGACCCCCTCTAGTGGCAACAGGCTGTAACTGCAACCGAATAATACCATTGTGCACAAAAACTGTTCCTCTACCATTCAGCAATTTATAAAAGCTCCAGACCAGAATGAAAACAATAAAAACACAGAATTAAGTACTGAGGACTTGGAAATAGGGAAACTAAGTGAAAATGAGTTCAGAGTAGCTATCATCAAAAAACTCAATGAGGTAAAGGGAAATATAGAGAAACAAGTCAATGAATTCTGGAGTTACTTCACAAAAGAGATTGAAACTATAAAGAAGAATCAATCAGAAATACTAGAGATGAAAAATACAATGGATCAGATAAAACAGAATACATATTCCCTGAATGCACTTGTAGACACCATAGTGGAGAAAATTAGCATAATCAAAGATAGACAGGCTGAATGGCTCCAGACAGAGGAAGAAAGGGAACTAAGAATGAAAAAGAATGAGGAAAATCTCAGAGAAATATCAGATTCAATGAGGAGAACCAATTTAAGAATTATTGGAATCCCTGAGGGCGTGGAAAAGCAAAATGGAGTAGAAAGTGTGCTTAATGAAATTATACAAGAGAACTTCCCAAATCCAGGGATTGAGGGAGACATGTGTGTGGAGGAAGCTTTCAGATCTCCTAGATTTGTCAATGTAAAAAGACCTACTGCAAGGCATATAGTAGTAAACATAGCAAAAATGAATGACAAAGAAAGAATACTCAGGGCAGCAAGACAGAAGAAAATAACCTACAAAGGAACTCCTATCAGACTTTCAGCAGATTTCTCTACAGAAACCTTACAAGCTAGGAGAGAATGGAATGACATATGCAAAACTTTAAAAGATAAAAATCTTCAGCCAAGAATACTCTATCCAGCAAAAATGATTTTCAGATATGAGGGAGAAATTAAATCTTTTCCAGACAAACAAAAGTTAATGGAACTTGTAACCAAAAGTCCTCCACTACAAGAAACTCTCAAGAAGGCTCTCATACCTGAAAAAAGAAAAAACGGGAGAAAGGGGTCACAAAACACAGAGTAAGGAGACAGATAGAACCAGACTAGGATAGCAAATATTCAACTATAGCATTAGGATAAAGGGAAGGAAACCACTAAAGCAAAGATGATCTTATCTCTCTAACCACAAACTCATAACACAAGTTGGAATAAGAAATGAAAATAATCATTTAGGAGGGGAAGAGGAAAGGGACTAAATCAGTCTAGGCCAAGTAAGTAAGAGACCACCAGAAAATGGCCTATATTATACATGAGATTCTAAATACAAACTTCAGGGTAGCCACTAAACTAAAAAAAAGAACAGAGACACAAAACATAAATAAGGAAAAATCTAAGAAACCCAGTATAAGAAATTGCCGAAGTCAATGGGTAGGCTAAAACACACAGGACGACAAACAAAGGTAACACAGGAAAACCAGATAATGTGTGACAGAATGACAGCATTAAGCCCTCATTCATCAATACTCACCCTCAATGTAAACGGATTGAACTCTCCAATAAAAAGACACAGAGTGGCAAAATGGATTAAAGAACAAGATCCAACAATCTGTTCCCTCCAGAAAACACACCTCAGCCCCAAGGACAAACACAGGCTCAGAGTGAAGGGGTGGAAGACAACACTGCAAGCTAATAGCAAACAAAATAAAGCAGGTGTCCCAATGCTTATAGCAGACAAACGGATTTCAAAATAAGGCAGGTAAAGAGACACACAGAGGGACACTATACAATGATCAGAGGGACACTTCATCAAGAAGAAATAATGCTTATAAATATCTATGCATGCAACACAGGAACACCAAAGTTCATAAAGCAACTATTAACAGACTCAAAGGAAGATGATAAAAACAACACAATAATAGTAGGGGACCTGATCATCCCACTCGCATCAATGGACGGATCATCCAGACAGAAAAACAAGGAAATAGGGGAGCTAAACAAAAAGCTAAAACAATTGGACTTAATAGACATATATAGAACACTTCATCCAAAAACAGCAGAACACACGTTCTTCTCAAGTGCGCATGGAACATTCTCAAGGATAGAGCATCTGTTGGGAAACAAGGCAAGCCCCTACAGATTTAAAAAAATTGAAATAATAACAAGCATCTTCTCTGATCATAATGCTATAAGGCTACAAATTAATTACAAGAAAAAAGCTGAGAAAGGCACAAGGATGTGGAGACTAAACAATACTCTATTGAACAAGCAATGGATCATTGAAGAAATTAAAGAAGAAATCAAAAAATACCTGGAGACAAATGAAAATGATAACATGCCATACCAACTCATATGGGATACAGCAAAAGCTGTATTAAGAGGAAAATTCATCTCAATACAGACACACCTTAACAAACAAGAAAAATCCCAAATAAGCAATCTTAAACTACACCTAACTGAATTAGAGAAAGAAGAACAAACAAAGCCCAAATTCAGCAGAAGGAGAGAAATAATAAAATTCAGAGCAGAAATAGATGCTGTTGAAATGAAAAAGGCAGTAGAAAGGATCAATGAAGCAAAGAGCTGGTTCTTTGAGAAGATAAATAAAATTGACAAACTCCTAGCCAAACTTACAAAGACAAAAAAAGAGAAAGCTCAAATAAACAAAATCAGAAATGAAACAGGAGAAATAACAACAGACTCTGCAGAAGTACAACGGATTATAAGAGAATACCATGAAAAACTATATGCCAACAAAATGGATAACCTAGAGGAAATGGCTAAATTCTTGGACTCCTACAATCTCCCAAAGCTCACTCAAGAAGAAGCAGACAATTTGAACAGACCAATCACAAGGAAAGAGATTGAAACAGCAATCAAAAACATCCCAAAGAATAAAATCCCAGGACCAGATGGCTTTCCTGGGGAATTTTACCAAACTTTCAGAGAGGATTTAATATCTATCCTTTTCAAGCTATTCCAAAAAATTAGGGAGGATGGAACACTTCCTAACACATTCTACGAGGCCAACATCACACTGATACCAAAGCCTGACAAGGACACCACGAAAAAAGAGAACTACAGGCCAATATCACTGATGAACATACATGCAAAAATTCTAAACAAGATTTTGGCAACCAGAATTCAGCAATTCATCAAAAGGATCATACATCATGATCAAGTGGGCTTCATACCAGGGACACAGGGATAGTTCAACATCCACAAATCAATCAACGTGATACACCACCTCAACAAAATGAGGAATAAAAAACACATGATCATCTCAATAGATGCAGAGAAAGCATTTGACAAGATCCAACAGCCATTTACGATAAAAACTCTGAACAAAATGGGCATAGAAGGAAACAACCTCAACATAATAAAGGCCATATATGACAAACCTACAGCCAACATCATACTCAATGGGCAAAAACTGAGCACCATCCCCCTGCAAACAGGAATGAGACAAGGATGTCCTCTATCACCACTCTTATTTAACATAGTACTGGAGGTCCTGGCCAGAGAAATCAGGCAAGAAAAAGGAATAAAAGGGATCCAAAGATTGAGGGAAGAAATGAAACTCTCGCTGTTTGCAGACAACATGATCTTACATATAGAAAACTGCAAAAAATCCATTGGAAAACTTTTAGAAGCAATCAACAACTACAGCAATGTTGCAGAGTATAAAATAAATTTGCACAAGTCAGTAGCATTTCTATATTCTAATAATGAACTAACAGAATAAGAACTCAAGAACACAATACCATTCACAATCGCTGCAAAAAGAATAAAATACCTTGGGATAAATTTAACCAAAGAAGTGAAAGACCAATACAATGAAAATTACAAGGCCTTCCTGAAAGAAATGCATAATGACATAAAAAGATGGAAAGACATTCCCTGTACAGGTATTGGAAGAATAAACAAAGTTAAAATGTCCATTCTACCTAAAGCAATCTACAGATTCAATGCCATCCCAATCAGAATCCCAATGACATTATTTACAGAATTAGAGCAAAGAATCCTAAAATTCATATGGGGCAACAAAGGACCCCAAATTGCTAAAGCAATCGTGAGAAAGAAGAACAAAGCCGGAGGCATCACAATCCCTGACTTCAAAGCATAGTACAAAGCTACAGTAATCAAAACAGCATGGTACTGGTAGAAAAACAAGTGCACAGATCAACGGAACAGAATTGAAAGCCCAGAAATAAAACCACACATCTATGGACAGCTTATCTTCGCCAAAGTAGCTGAGGGCTTACAATGGAGAAAAGAAAGTCTCTTCAACAAATGGTGCTGGGAAAACTGGAAAGCCACATGTAAAAGAATGAAAATTGACCATTCTTTTTCACCATTCACCAAAATAAACTCAAAATGGATCAAAGACCTAAAGGTGAGACCTGAAACCATATTGCTTCTAGAAGAAAATGTAGGCAGTACACTCTTTGACATCAGTATTAAAAGGATCTTTTTGGACACCATGTCTTCTCAGAGAAGGGAAACAATAGAAACAATAAACAAATGGGACTTCATCAGACTAAAGAGCTTCTTCAAGGCAAATGAAAACAGGATTGAAACAAAAAAAAACAATCCACTAACTGGGAAAAAATATTTGCAAGTCATATATCTGAGAAAGGCTTAATATCCATAATATATAAAGAACTCACACAATTCAACAAAAAAAAATCAAACAACCTGATCAAAAAATGGGCAGGGGACATGAACAAACATTTGTCCAAAGAAGATACACAGATGGCCAATAGGCACATGAAAAGATGTTCATCATCGTTGATCATCAGGGAAATGCAAATCAAAACTACACTAAGATATCACCTTACACCCATTAGAATGACAAAAATATCTAAAACTAATAGTAACAAATGTTGGAGAGGTTGTGGAGAAAAATGAACCCTCATACACTGCTGGTGGGAATGCAAACTGGTGCCATCACTATGGAAAACAGTATGGAGATTCCTCAAAAAATTAAAAATAGAACTACCATATGACCCAGTTACCCCACAACTGGGTATCTATCCAAAGAGCTTGAAGTCAGCAATTCCAAAAGTCCTATGCACCCCAATGTTTACTGGAGCATTATTTACAATAGCCAAGACGTGGAAGCAATGTAAGTGCCCATCAACAGATGATTGGATAAAGAAGATGTGGTGTATATATATATACAATGGAATACTACTCAGCTGTAAAACAGAACAAAATCGTCCCATTTGCAACAACATGGATGGACCTTGAGGGAATTATGTTAAGTGAAATAAGCCAGATAGAGAAGGACAATCTCTGTATGACTCCACTCATATGAGGAACTTAAAAATGTAGACAAAGAGAACAGATTAGTGGCTACCAGGGGAAAGGTGGGGTGCGGAGTGGGCACAAATGGTGAAGGGTGCACCTACAACACGACTGACAAAAAATAATGTACAACTGAAATTTCACAAGATTGTAACCTATCATTAACTCAATAAAAATTTTAAAAAAGAAGGCTATTGTATATGCAAATCTGGAGCTCTGAGGGTTGGTTTGGCTGGAATTACAAAGTTGGGTTCATAACATATTGTTGGTATTTAAAACTTATGGGGCTGGATGAGATCTTCTAGAAAGAGAAGATGGAGAGACATACCAGGTGTGTTCCCTGGGGCTCTCCATCACTTAGAAGCAAACTGAGAGTGAAAAGCCAGCAAAGCAGAAAGAAGGAACAGTCAATGAGTCAGAAGGTAAATTAGGAAAGTGGTGTCCAGGAAGCCAAGATGGGGAAATGTCTTAAGGAAAGAATGGACGACTCTGTTGAATGCTATTAAGAGTCCAGGTAAGATGAAGACAGAAAAGTGTTTACTAGCCTCACAGTAGCTGTATGGTTGGGTAGATTAACCTCCTTTGACAAATAAGAAAACTGAGGTGTAGAAAGGTAGAGGCAAATTCTGATAGGAATACAGGCTTAGGTGGTGGGAGAGAGTAGAAAGACAGAGGCAGATGGAAATCATGCTAGAAAAAGGACTTGGAAACACAATAAGAATAGCACCATTAGGCTGGGCTAATGAAGCTTCAACTTGTTTGACTTCAACCTCAGCTCAGCACCCAGCATGCCCAGAAGACAGACTTTTTCATTGCCACTTTTTCTTTGCTACAAATTCTCCCCACTCTGCCCCAACTTGGTAACCAGAGAGTCATTCATTCTTATGAAGTTGGGATCACTCAAGCCAGACCTAGATCTGAGAACTTTCCATAAAACCTGTATCATCATTAAAATTTATTCTTATTAATAAAAGCATACCTGGTACATATCAGATCTCAGCCAGTGGCTTGACTCATTACAAGGAAAGATATATGCCTCTTTCTGGAATCCTCACAATAACCAGTGAGAGCTCAATCATTTGGTAGTATTAATTGATCTTAACACTTATGAAAACTAGTGACCTTCCAACTTCTGGAGTCCTTCTGGCATTGTTCTAAGTATTTGGGTCTTATTTCAGCTCTGACAACAACCTTGTATATATGTTGACAGATAAAGAAACTAACAGCAAAGCAAAGTAACTTGCCTAAGATCAAAGAACGACCAAGTGGTAAAGACAGAGTTTAAATTCAGGAAATTAGACTCAGAGCCTACTCCTTTAAACCACTGTGCTACGCTACACATCTGTGTTCCTTATATGAGTCTCACAATCATCTTGGCATGTAGATAGGGCAAAAACTATTATTGTTTTCATCTTACAGATGGTGCAGCTGAGGCTCTAGGTCTTCTGATACAAAATTCTGAATATTCTCTCCACGATGCTGCCTCTCACACACATGGCAACAGCCTTCGGTTGGATGGATAGTGTGCTAAGTACTATAAGGATACAATGGTAAATCAGATCTAGTTTCTGCCAAGAAGAAACATCTTTGAATGTGCCCACCCTGTATTTGGAACTTGTTAAGGTCTTACATCTGCACCTTTTCCATGACAATCCTGTGCAGTGACTGACACTGCTGCATTTGTTGAATGAATGAATGAATTCTAGGCACAGGAAAAAATATATGAAAAGCCAACAATAATATCTAATTTTTTACCTGCTATGTGAGCTGAATTTCTTTGTTCTGACAATTACTATGGTAATATTAATTTCTATGAAGACCAAATTCCAAGGCTATGAAAGGAGTTCTAGGCATTTTCAGTGAGTGAGTTATGAGGCACTTGGGGTCCCTTGATATTTAACTTAAGTGATAAATAGAAGAGATTAATCTCCAGGAAAGTAGCACTAATTATAATCATTTTATGTGGCAGTAAATCAGAAAAAGGAGACGATATTAATAAATACACTCATTTATAAGATTTGATTATTGCTGAATTTGCCTACTTTTTGCTCAAATAGTATCTGAGACTGTATATTAGGAATGAAACATCCATTATAGAAAAGCATGTCTGGAGAGAGATTCATAATGGCGGCATGGGAAGACCCTTAACTCACCTTCTCCCATAGACACAACAAATTTGCAGCTACATATGGAATAATTTGCCTTTTAAATGTACCTGAGAAATGAATGAACAGTGCCTCCACAAGAAAAGATAAAAGAGACCCATTCAGAAGGGTAAGAGAGGCAAAGACTCAGTCTCACCCAGGACTCTACTACAGGGACAGTGTCCTACAATTGGGAAGAGATCCCCAAAATACAGAACTTTCCCTCAAGGAGTAAAGAATCTGTGCCACACCTCAGGCACTCTGCCCCTTGGGTCTGAACACCAGAAGGATGAGCCCCCAAAATGTCTGGTTTTGAAAATCAACAAGGATTAAGTCTAGGAGAAACACACAACTTTAGGGAATGGAGAATCTACTCTTAACAGGCTCATGCACTGACCCACTTGCCTTGAGATCCAGCACAGAAGCAGCAGTTTGAAAATCACTTAGACCATAAGTGAGGGAGACCCACTTATTAATTCTAAAGTGGTTGCTCTAAAAGTAGGAACCTGCAGTGAATCTATCCAAGGAAGAAAACACTGGTGGGTTCCATTTTCACAATCTCATTCTAAATTGCTAGTGACGAAGCTGGTGGACACTATTTTTTGGTGTCCTCCTTCTACCCTACTAGCACTGGTAGGTGTGCTGTGAGCCCTGCACACCCTGCACAGCAGCCAAGAACCTGCTCTGAAAGGGTTCATGAGAAGATCCACTCACTCTGAGACCCAGTGCAAAAACAACAATTCCAAAGACACCTAGATTATAAGTGAGGGTGACCCACTTACTAATCCTAAAGCAGTTACAAGACAGGAAGGAGCCTACAATGACTTTATCCAGGGACAGAAACACTGGCAGGCACCATTCTTACAATATCATCCTAATCTGCTAGTGATGGAGCTGGTGGGCACCATTTTTGGTGCCCTCACTCTACTCTGCTAGCACTCCACCCACCCTCACAGCAGCCACCACAACATGGATGGGTGGACACACTGCACTCCTCCCTCCCCACACAGCAGACACGCTGCAACCAGGCCAGCTGAGTAGAATACTTTATGCCCTGCCCACTCTGTGCATTAGCCATGCCCCACCCTTCCTACACAGGAGCCATGCCATGGGTGAGGGAGAATGCTGTGCCCTGCACACCTCACACTGTAGCTGCTCTACAACTGGGCCAGGCAAATGTCCAATGTACATCATATCCCATGCAGCAGCAGTACCACAACTGGGTTGGGTGAACACCTAAGCCTTGCCCAAACCAAACCACAGCCATGCCACAACTGCACCTTGTGAATGCATTGTGCCCTACCCTCACTGCACAGTAGCTGTTGCCCAATCATAGCCTGCAAGGGCACAAAGTTTGCAGAGGGACATCCCTTGAACACCTGGCTGTGGAGGCCAGGGAAGATTGCACTTCTGGGTTCCATGGATCATCTCTACCACAAGACCACTACTTAAGAATGAGGGAGGTAGTTATTTTGCCTAACACATACAGACAAACAAGAAAGAGTCAGGCAAAATGAGGAGACAAAGAAATATGTTCCAAAATAAAGAACAAGACAAATCCCAAGAAAAACACCTTGTTGAAAAGGAGATAAGCAACTTATTTGATAAAGACTTCAAAGTAATGGTCATAAAGATGCTCGCTAACCTGGGAAGAAGAATGGATGAACACAGTGAGAACCTCAACAGAGTGATAGAAAATATTAGAAGTTATAACTGAACTGAAAAGCATGCTAGAAGGTTCAACAGAAGAATGGATGAAGTAGAAACATGAATCTGGAAACATGAACTGGAAGAAAAAGAAACATGAACTGGAAGAAAAAGCAATGGATCTCACCCAGATAAAGCAGCAAAAATAGAATTTAAAAAAGAAAATATTCCTTATGGGACCTCTGGGACAATATCAAGTGGAATAACATTTGCATTTTATGGGTCCCAGAAAGAGAAGAGACAGAGAAAGGGCCAGAAAAAAAGCATTTGAAGAAATAATGGCTGAAAACTTTTCTTATCTGGGAAAGGAAAGAGACAAACAGGATCAGGAAGACCAGAGATTTCCAAACGAGATGAATCAAAAGAGAACCACATCAAGACACATTATAAGTAAAATGGTAAAAATTGAGGATAAAGACAGAATCTTAACAGTAGCTAGAGAAAAATAATTTATTACATACAAGGGAAACTCTATAAGGCCATCAGCAGATTTTTCAGCAGAAACTTTACAGTCCATAAGTGAGTATTCATGACGCATTCAAAGTGTTGACAGTAAAAAAAAAAAAAAAAATTCAAACCTAGAATTCTCTACCCAGCAAGGTTATCATTCAGAATTGGAGGAGAAATTGACTTTCCCAGATAAGCAAAAGTTAAAGGATTTCATCAACACTAAATCAGCCTTACAAGAAATGCTAAATGGATTTGTCTAAGCTGAAAAGAAGAGACACTAATTAATAATAAGAAAACATACGAAAGTCATAACCTCATTGGAAAAGGTAAATTTATAGTATTAGGATCAATCATTTATAAACCGAGTATGAAGGTCAAAAGGTAAAAGTAGTAAAATTAACTAAAATTGCAATAATTAGTTAAGGGATGCATAAAATAAAAAGATGTAAAATCTGTCATCAAAATACAAAATTCTGGGACTGGCCCAGTGGTGTAGTGGTTAGCTTCATGTGCTCCACTTTGGCGGCCTGGAGTTCTTAGGTTCGGATCCCAGGTGCGGACCTGGCACTACTCATCAAGCCACACTGTGGCAGCATACCACATAAAATAGAGGAAGATTGGCACGGATGTTAGCTCAGGGCCCATCTTCCTCACACACACAAAAAAATGGGGGAGGTAGTAAAAACGTTAAGCTTTGGAATGTGTTCAAATTCAAGCTGCTATCAATTTGAAAAAGACTGTTATACACATAGGATGTTATATGTGAACCTCATGGTAACCACAAAGAGAAAGCTTATAGTAAATGTGCAAAAGAATGTGAGAAAGGGATCTAATCATAACACTGAAGAAAGCAATCAAATCACAAGGGAAGAGAGAAAGAGAAAAAGAAAGGAACAGAAAGGAGCTTCAAAAACAGCCTGAAAATAATCACCAAAGTGGCAATAAGTACATACCTATCAATTGTTACTTTAAATTTAAATGAACTAAATTCACCAATCAAAAGACACAGAGTGGCTGAATGGATAAAACTAATAAGACCCATCTATATGCTGTCTACAAGAGACTCACTTCAGAATTAAGGATATACACAGACTGAATGTGAAGGGACGGAAAAAGATATTCCATGCAAATGAAAACAAAAAATGCCATTGGAGTTATACTCATCTCAGACAAAATAGACTTTACATCAAAGACTGTAATAAAAGATAAGGAAATTACATAATGATAAAGAAGTTAATCCAGCAAGAAGATCTAACATTTATAAATATATATACACCCAACATGAAAGCAACCAGCCCTGGTGGTCTAGTGGTTAAGATTCAGTGCTCTAACTGCCAAAGTTTAGGTTCATTTCCCAGTCAAGGAACCACATCACCTGTCTGTCAGTTGTCATACTGTAGCACCTGCAATTCCTGTGATGCTGAAAGCTATGCCACCAGTATTTCAAATACCAGAAGGGCTCCTATGTTGGAGAGATTTCAGCAGAACTTCCATACTAAGACAGACTAGGGAGAAGGACCTGGCCAGCCATTTCTAAAATTATTGGCCATGAAAACCTATGAATAACAGTAGAACATTGTCTGATATAGTGTCAGAAGGTAGGAGGAGGATGCAAAAAGATCAAGGGTTGCTAAGAGTAGGAATGGACTCGACAGCACAAACAAACAAAAATCATAGGAGCACCAAAATATATATTAAAAATATTAACAGACCTAAAGAGAGAATTTGAAAGCAATACAATAATAGTAGGGGACTTTAACACCATACTTATAGCAATAGATAGATCATCCAGACAGGAAATCAATACGGAAATATTAAGCCAGATGGACTTAATAAATACATACAGAATACACCTTCCCAAAACAGCAGAATACATATTCTTTTCAAGTACACATGGGACATTCTCTAGGATAAACCACATGTTAGACCAAAAAAGAAATCTCAATAAATTTAAGATTGAAATTATATCAAGCATCTTTTCCAACCACAATGGTATGAAACTAGAAATCAATTCCAAGAAGAAAACTATAAAAAACACAAACATGTGGCGATTAAACAACATACTATTAAATAATCAATGGGTCAGAAAAGAAATCAAAGAAGAAATCAAAAATTACCTTGATACAAATGAAAATAAAAACACAATGTTTTAAAATCTATGGGACACAGCAAAAGCAGTTCTAAGAGAGAAGTTCATAGCAACACAGGCCTACCTGAAGAAACAAGAAAAATACCAAATAAATAATCTAACCTTCCACCTAAAAGACCTAGGGGGAAAAAAGCAAACAAAATCCAAAGTTATTAAAGGGAAGGAATAAATGAAGATAAGAGCAAAAATAAATGAAATGGAGACTAATAAAACACAATAGAAAAGATCAATGAAACTAAGAGCTGGTTCCTTGACGAGATAAACAAAATTGATAAACCTTAAGCCAGATTCATCAAGAAAAGTAGAGAGGACCCAACTAAATAAAACCAGAAATGAAAGAGGCAAAATTACGACCAATCCCACATAAACACAAAGGATCATAAGAGACTGCTATGAACAGTTACATGAAAACAAATTGGACAACCTAGAAGGAATAGATAACTTCCCAGAAATATACAATCTTCCAAGACTGAATCATGAAGAAATAGAAAATCAACATAGACTGATTACTAGCAATTAAATTGAATCAGTAATCGAGAAACTCCCAAGAAACAAAAGTCAAGAACCAGACAACTTCACAGGTGAATTCTACTGAACAGTTAAAGAAGAGTTAATACCCATCCTTCTCAAATGATTCCAAAAGATTGAAGAGGAAGGAATACTTCTAAACTCACTTTACAAGCCAGCATTACCCTGATACCAAAACCAAAGATACTACCAGACAAAGAAAATTACAAGCCAATATCTCTGAAGAACATAGATGAAAAATCCTCAACAAAATATTAGCAAATCCAGCACTACATTAAAAGGATCATACACCATGATCAAGTGGGATTTATTCCAGTGATGCAAGGATGGTTCAACATTCACAAATCAGTCAGCGTGATACATCAATTTAACAAAATAAAGGATAAAAATCATATGGTCATGTCAATACATGCAGAAAAAGCATTTGACAAGATTCAACAGCCATTTGTAATAAAAACTCTCAATAGGGGACGGCTCAGTGGCATAGTGTGCTCTCCACTTTGGTAGCCCAGAGTTCACTGGTTTGGATCCTGGGTGTGGCCCTATGCACTGCTTATCAAGCCATGCTGTGGCAGGCATCCCACAAATAAAGTAGAGGAAGATGGGCACAGATGTTATCTCAGGGCCAGTCTTCCTCAGCAAAAAGAGGAACATTGGCGGCGGATGTTAGCTCAGGGCTAATCTTTCTCAAAGAAATAAAAGCCTATCAATAAAATGAGAAGGAACGTATTTCAACATAATACAGGCCATATATGACAAAACCATAGCTGATATCATACTCAACAGTCAAAAACTGAAAGCTATCCCACTAAGACCATGAACAAGACAAGAATGCCCACTCTTGCCATTCTTGTTTAACATAGTATCAGAAGTCCTAGCCAGGGCATTAGGCAAGAAAAAGAAATAAAATGCATCCAAATTAGAAAGGAAGAAGTAAAACTGTCACTATTTGCAGGTAACATTATTTTATACATAGAAACCCTAAAGACTCCACCAAAAATATGTTAAATATGCCTCCTCAGGTAAGAGCAACAAAAGCAAAAATAAACCAATGGGATTACATCAAACTAAAAAAACTATTGCACACCGAAGGAATCCATAAATAAAATGAAAAGACAACCTACTGAAGGGGAGAAGATATTTTCAAATGATATATCTAAGAAGGGGCTAATATCCAAAATATATAAAAACCTCATACAATTCAACATAAAAAAATCCAGTCTGATTAAAAAATGGGAAGAATATCTGAATATTAATAATCATTTTTCCAAAGAAGATATATAGATAGACACCAGGTACATGAATAGATGTTCAACATCGTCACTCATCAGGGAAATGCAAATAAAAACCACAATGAGATATCACCTCACATCTGTCAGGATAGCTATTATCAAAAAGACAAGAAATGAAAGTTTTGGTGAGGATATGGAGAAAAGGGAACCCTCATGCACTGTTGGTGGGAATGTAAACTGGTGCTACCACTATGGAAGACAGCATGTATGTTCCTCAAAAAATTAAAAATAGAAGTACCATACAATCCAGCAATTCCACTTCTGGGTATATATTTGAAGAAAACGAAAACAGTAATCCAAAAAGATATATGCACCCCTATGTTCACTGTAGCATTATTTACAATAGTCAAGATATGGAGGCAACCCAAATGTTCATCACTAGATGAATGAATAAGGATGATGCAGTATATATATATACACACAGTGGACTACTACTCAGCCATAAAAAGATAAAGAAATCTTGGCTTTTGCAACAACATGGCTGGACCTAGAGGATACTATGCTAAGTGAATTAAGTCAGACAGCGAATGACATTTAAATATCATATGATTTCACTTCTATGTGGAATCTAAAAAACAAAACAAACACACACAACAGAAACAGACTCATAGCTACAGAGAACAAACTGGTTGTTGCCCAAGGGGAGGGAGGTGGTGGATGGTTGAAATAGGTAAAGGGAATTAAGAGGTATAAACTTCCAATCATAAAATAAATAAGTCAAAAGAATTGAATGTACAGCACAAGGATTATAATCAATAATATTGTAATAACTTTGCACAGTGTTTCTTGATGTACAAAAATACTGAATCACCTTGTTGTACACTTAAAATTAATATAATATTGTATGTCAATTATACTTCAATTAAAAAAAAGAAAGACACGTCTGTATAAAAAGGGCTAATCAGATTTTTGAGGAATAGTGGTCCTTCTGAACGTTGGGCACACTCAGCCATTTTTCAAATGAGAAAATGGAAGCACAAAGGATAGATGCTCTGTGGACATTCTTTTTGTTGTGGTGAAATGGAATGAACTGGGAATTTAAAGTTAGAAAGCAATGGTTCTTGTTCCATTCTTCATAAATTGACAGTTAACTTGAACAAGTTAACCCCTTTGAGCCTAGTTGCTCCTCTGTATAATGAGGATTAAATTATATAAATATTACTTGACTTTGATGTGTTCAGCAATGTCAAATGAGATAAGGTATAATAAAGCATGGTTCAGCCTCAAGTCGGAGTGGAGTGTGGGGAGCCCATGGAAGGGGGAGCTGGAAGCTCTAAGATACTGTGAATATGTCAGGGGGCCCCAGTGGAGTCTTTCAGTGTAGCCACCTGGGCTCCTGCAGGCAGAAAAGATGACACTTGTGATTTCATGCAGGCTAGAAGGCAAGAGCTCAACTTCCCTGGGCCTCAGCTTAACGTAGAGCCCCCACTGAGAGATCAGAGGGTAGAGGCATGAGGAGGTCTAAAGGATAGCAGATTTAGTTTGTTAGGACTTCGTCTTTTTGTAAATGATGAACAGGTGTTGATTTTTTTACCATTATCTTTCTGCATTTGTTGAAATATCATGTTTTTCTTCCTTTTATCTGTGAATGCAGTGAATTGCATTAATTGATTTTTCTATAGCTAACCCATCCTTGAATTTCCAGAGTAAAATCTACTTAGTTACGTTTTAAATATATATTTGTAGCTGAATTTGTTTTATTTACATTTATTTATAATTTTTGCTGCATGTTTGTGTGATTGGCCTTTAATTTTCTTTTCTAGTACTGTCCTTTATCTGGATTTTGTATAAAGCACCTGTAAAATAAGTTGGGAAGCACTTACTCTTTTCCCATTTTCTGTCATGGTTTGTATAGGGAGGTTTCAAATTATCTAGTATGCAATAATGGAAAGAGAAGGCAAGGTTTTGATGTACATCACCAAATTGCCTTTCAGAATGGCTGGGCTCTTTCTACCAGTAGCATGTGAAAGTATTGCTGCATCACATTCTCTTTACAGCTTTGGGTATTACCCTACGCTATCTTGGATAGCTTTTTCTACTGGAAAGTTTTTCTTTATATTGAATCAGATTTACCTCTATGGCTTCAATTTATTGGTCCCAGTTCTGTCTTTAGCTGCCAAGAATAAGTTCCTCCTGTATTGGATATCTCTGGAGAAACCATCTCTTTAGAAATAAAGATAGGCTTATGTGTGTAGCACCAGTAACTTTACTAGGAGAAGGGATAAGGCATGTTGCAGTCATATTTTTCTCATTGATTTTTCTTTTTTTTAAAGATTTTATTTTTTCCTTTTTCTCCCCAAAGCCCCCCCGGTACATAGTTGTGTGTTCTTCGTTGTGGGTTCTTCTAGTTGTGGCATGTGGGACGCTGCCTCAGCATGGTCTGATGAGCAGTGCCATGTCCGCGCCCAGGATTCGAACCAACGAAACACTGGGCCGCCTGCAGCGGAGCGCACGAACTTAACCGCTCGGCCACGGGGCCAGCCCCATCTCATTGATATTTTTGAAATAATTTAAAGAACACCTTATTGCTGTTCAAAAGTACTTTATATTCTCAAGGTACTTTTTATATTTTTGCTCTAATTTGCTCCTTGTAACACCCCTTTGAGCTATGTAGAAGATATACTGCTTACTTCTCTGAATTCCAATCTTCCAAATCTCTATAAAATGAAGTAAACAAGTTCCCTACAGTAATTTGACTAGAAACTAACAGAACTTCCCCTACTTCTGATACCAAACCTGAAGTGAGTTCACTCACCCTTTTGTGCAGCAAGCCAATCTCTGACACCAGGTATAGTGGAAGAAAGTAGAAATTTTATTATTGCACAGTGCTGAGCAAGGAGAGAGGGCAGCTAACGCTAAAATCCCAACTCCTCAAAAAGGCAAAAGGAAAGGTTTTTATTTGGGGTTTTAGGTAGGGGAAGGGGAGCATATGGCCTTGATGATTTGAGCTTTCCCACCAGCCTGTCTTTGGCCTTTAGACCACTTACAGAGAGGAGGGAGCCCATGACCTTGCAGATCAGCAGCTTTCCCACCAGCCTGTATCTCTTTGTGGGGAGGAGATAGTGAATCCAGGTGCTTGTCCTGGCTGGTGTCTGTCTCCATGTATGATAGTAGATTCTGGAGCCAGGAAGCCAGGGAGTAAGCAGGGAATGAGTGTTTTGATTTTAACCCCAGATATGCTGGATTTAATGTAGGGAAACTGATATCAGGGTCAGTATCACTTCCAGACTATAGCTGGCTATATTACCTTGCAGCTGTGTCTCCAGTCTAGAGTTGAAACAGTGGGTTCTTTTCTGAGCAAGGAATTAAGACTGATATGGACAAACAAGAACATATTAACAGGAGCTTGAAATATAATTGGGAAAATAAGACACACATTCATTGATAAATAACAAAAGCAGGCAGTGTGCACTCATCACCAAAACAAATTGAAGAACAATGGGAAGAGCCAGCTGGACATAAGTTTATCTCTGCATTCTGCCACTTACCAGTCCTGTGAATTTGGCAAGTCATCCTTTTCTTAAGTAGGCTTCTTCATCTGCAAAATGGAAGTAGGACTACCTTCTTGGAATGATCTTGTTAAGTTTGAGATGTTGTATTTCAAGTAGTTTAGCACAGTGCCTAATACATAGGAGATGCATATTAAAGGGTAAATATTATTGCTTATTATTACTGATACTAGTAGACTCAGAGGAGAAAGCTGTCACTGGGATTGGGAGTTAGGAAGGGTTTTATAGAAGAGTTTTATAGTTTGCATCTAAGACAAACCCATAAAAGAGTGATAGAATCCACATTTCTGTCTTCCCCCTCCAGTAGATTAAAAACTCCTAGAAGGTGAAGACTAGAATTAGTCTATATTGTCTTTCAGTAATTAACACATGTCAACTATGGCATAAAAGATGGGAATCCAAGGGTGATAAATGGACCTATTTTGTGGAAAGTTTCTACATTTTACACAACATGGTAAAATATTATCTCTAAGTAGAATGTGAAAATTTAAGGTTGAACAGTGTAATCCATAGAGTAAAACAATAAAAATACAATTTGAAGAGGTATAGATAAAAAGCTAATAGATTAATTAAAATGGGATAGTAAAAACGTTTAAGTAATTCAAAAGAAGGCAGGAAAGGTTGAACAATGGAACAAAATCAGAGGAGACAAATAGGAAACAATTGATAAAATGTTAAATCCGAATATGACCACACTGATAATCACATTAAATGTTAACAGACCAAACTGAAATTAAAAAGCAGAGATATATGGGTAAAAATGCAAGACTTAACTATATGCTGTGTACAAGAGACACATTTTAAATATGACACTGATAGATTGAAAATAAGGATGGATGAAAAATATATATCATGCAATCATAAGAAGGTTGGAATCGTTATACTAATATCAGATAAATTTGACTTCATGCCAAAAGTATTACTGCAGAAAAGAGGGGCATCTCATAATTATAAAGGGTCAATTCATGAGGAATATATAATGATCACAAATGTACGTGTGCCTAATAACAGAACCTCAAAAGAGACGTAGTAAAAATTGACAAAATTATAGGAAGAAATAGTTCCACAAATAAAAAAGGTTTTAATATTCCTCTCTTAGAATTGGTATAAGAACTAGACAAAAATCAGTAAAGAATAGAATTTGAACAACAGAACCAGTCACCTTAGCTTATTGACATTTATAGAACACTATATCAAAACAGCAGAATACACATTCTTTGCAAATGTACATGCTATATTCACCAAAATAGCCCAGATGCTAAGCCATAAAACAAGTCCCAAGAAATTTGATATAAATGTAATCATACAGGATATGTTCTCTGATTACAACATAATTTAATTAGAAATCAATAGTAATATGATATCTAAGAAAATTCCAAATATTTGGACATATTTAACATGGTTTCTTGGAATTCTTTTATGGGTTAGTAACTATTAGATGAAAGGAAGGTAAAGAAAAAGTTCAAATGCAGTGATGGAGACAATGACTTGTGTTGGTAAATTCCCTCCAGGGCTCTACTGAAGCCTTGGAAAATGAGAAGCTCTGTTCAAAGCTAATTTTTATTGACTAGGCCTGAGGGCCATTATGCTTAGCTGTTAGATAAATGAATTTTACTTGAGCAGATGGAATTTGATAACTGACCTAATGACCTAATTCAGTGTCCTAGACTGAAAATACTGAACAAAATCTGGATACCATCATCTTCAGATTAAAACAGAGACAAACACAAATACACACATTTGTACGTATATACACATATGCACACACAATGACACCAAGCATTTAGAATAACAGATGCCAAACATCTATGGAAACATCAGCATCCTTTATAAAATTATTTTTCCTCTGGAATAGTGTGAATTAGTCTTTACTCCTAATGGACATTCTATTTCTTCAGAGGTCCTATTTGAATGAGAGAAATCTTGGAAATTCTAGCTTTGACTACAGGAGGAAGGCTATAAAGAAAGGTCTAGGACTTGCTTGTGTTGGGGAGAAAGGTGAAGTTCAGGTACCCAGGATATAGCAATTCTGATCATTCTTCTACAGTATATCAACAGCAATGAGGCATGTATTAGTTTTCTATTGCTGCTGTAACAAATTACAACAAACTTGGCAACTTAACACAACACAAATGTATTATCATATAGCTCTGTAGGTCATAAATCTGAGTAATGTGTGGCTCTGCTGGATTGCCTGCTTACAGTCTCACAAGGCTGAAATCAAGGTATTTACAAGGCTGAGTTTCTTTCTGGGGACACTAGGGGAAAATCTGCTTCCAAGCTCTTTCAGGTGTATGACTGATGTCCCTATTTCCTCCCTGGCTGGTGGCTATGAATTGTTCTTAGCTTCAAGAGACTGCCGACATTTCTTAGTCATGGCCACCTTCCTGTAACTTTAAAGCCAGCAACATCACGGTGAGTCCTTCTCATGCCTTGAATCTTTCTCTTCCTCCCTCTTGTGCTGCATCACTCTAACTGTTCTGCATCCCATTCCCACTTTTAAGAGCCCACATGATTACAGTGGGTCCACCTGAAAATCCAGGATAAGTTCCCTATCTTAAAGTCAGCTGCTTAGCATCCTTAATTCCATCTGCAAAATCCCTTTGGCCATGTAAGTTTACATATTCATGGGACAGGATGTAACATCAGGAGGCATAGGTCATGAGGGTCAGAATCCATCCTACCACAAGACATAACCCAATGGAGTACTCAAGGGACACTTTTGAGTGACGTCAAAATTTGTGAGCTTGAAGACAAAACTTGGAAAGAAAGAGAAGCAAGTAGAAGAAGATTTTGAGTGAGTTACTTTATTTAAAATTAAAATCAAATTCTTTTTGGGAGACTTTATTTACCCCCTCCCCCAAAGTGATTTTTGTTCTGGCTCAGTCCAATTGTGTATTAATTGTGTAAGGCCTCAGTGAGTGGTCTGGTTAGTTTAGAGGGAATGGCACAGAAGGTAAGAGCTGTGAGGGACCTGAGGGCTTATCTTGTTTATTCTTCACACATTGCAGATGAAGAAACAAATCCGGAGAGAGGAAGCATTCTCCAGCCAATTGGTGGTAGAGCTGGGACTAGAATCCAGGTCTCTTCACTCCTAGTCCAGTGTGTCATATCAAATTGATCATGTCTCAAAGTGGTAAATATAGTTGTATATTTTAAAGATAGAATTTGTTCTAATGCTTCCTTCATTTCTTTCTTCCTTCCTTCCTCCCTCCCTCTCTGTATTCCTTTCTCTCTCTCTCATGAATGACAAAAAAGTCATAATGGGAATAAATACTTGTTCGCACACAAACTATACACCAGCACTGTAAAGGAGTGCAGGTATACATACCCAGAAAAGGAAATAATGGGTAACAGGGCTTTCTCAGCTGAAGAAGTAGTCACTGAACCTTCTCCATGATCTGTATGGGAGATCCTGCAGATGCCACAACCCTCAAGGGAAAATATTATTTTTAAGCAGTCAGAGTCTATGGTAATGAGCTTGACCTGAACCTAAGTTGATGCATCTCAACTATTTAGTTTGGTGCATCTTGTAACTCCATAACTTGAGACAAGACACTTAGGAAAAAGAATAATTTGTTCTAGTTAATACCAAGAGCATATATTTTCCCCATAAGCCTCTTGGTAAACTGGTTATGGAGGAAATATGGTTGATGAGAGAAGGTGAGTAAGAAAAAGCTCATTCTTGCCTTTAGAGTTTTCACCTGTGCTCCATTTTTAGATAATAAAGTAGTTTTTGTACTTCAGAGTCTACTTATTCAGTTTGGTTTTTATCTAGGACTCTTTCATCTCCTCCATCTACCTTTTAAAAAACAAAGCAAAACATTTTTCTATTGGTTATCCTCATGACTGTCAATAGATGGGAGAAGAGAAGGACAAATAGTTGACTTTGAGGTGTTCTATGCAAAAAACTTGTGGGAAAAAGGCTAACTCTAATGGTTAAAAAATGAAGTTTGAATTTTCCACTTTCTTCACATAGTTTTTTAATTACACCAGCCAGAATGGTCATTATCTTTGCTGAATTCCTTTATTACAGACTTCATTTACACCAAATTTTCAAGGCAGTAAAATGCAACGGTGAAAAATAGGTGAAAAATACTCAAGTCAGACTAGAATTCTAGGTTTGAATTTCACGTCTATTAGTTCTTAGCTCTGTGATATTCAGTGAGTTATTTCAGCTCTTTGAGCCTCAGCTTCCTCATCAATAAAATGGGATGTTTTTTAATAGTTTTTACCTTATAGAGTTTGGGGGAAGATTTAATGAGATAAAGCGAGATAGCATATGTAAAATACTTATCATTGTGCCTGGCACATAGAAACTTAAGCTGACTTTGGAAATTGTTAACTCCTATATTGCAGGCTTCCGAATGATTCTATAGTTATTTCAGTTTCCTCACAAAATTGGATAATTCCTTATTTTCAGTCCTTTTCCAAGAGATCTACATTCAAAGAGGATCTTGAAAAGAATGTTTGTTAAATGAATGAATGAATAAATACAGTCCCACTTCCCAGGTAGCCTCATGTATCAGTCAGGATCGTGTAAGTTATGCTATGGTAACAAATAAGTTCAAAATCTGATTGCTTCCAAACCATAAAGGTTTATATCTTATCCATGCTATATATCCATTGCGTATCAGGAGGAGGGCTTCTTTCTATTGTAGCCACTTAAGGATGCAGGCTGGTAGATTATCCATCATCTCAAACATTGCTGATCATTATGCCAGAAAAAAAAGATCTCAGGAGGGTTTCACCATAGCAATTAAGTGCTCCAGCTTAGAAGTGACCCACATCATTTCCAGTCTCAAATCCTTGGCCAGAAATATCACATTGCCTCACTCAACCACAAGGGAGCCAGGGAGGGAAATCTACCACGTGCCTAAAAGGGACAAGCATCAGAAATATCTGGTGAATAGCTTTAATGACTACTATACCTTGTATCTGTGATTAATGCATCTCTTCTCTCTCTTTGGACTCTGAGCACACTGATGATAACAACCAGCAACATTTCTGGTGTATACTACTGCATAGCTGTAAAGAAGGTTGGCATTGATGAGAGAAGCATCTAGTTCTATGTCTCAGGTAAACTCTGAACTTGAGAGGATAAAGCGGGGAGGGCAAGTCTTCTATGATGTGATTAGAGATACACAAAAAACATACCTTTTCTCAGCCAGCTCAACTCCAGGCCTGCAAAGTTGCCTGAGAAGCTATAATTGAAAGTTCTTTATTTGAGGTTATGGCAGAATCCTGCTGAAATGCAAATATCCTGGAAGGGGCAACACATTAAGTCACTATTAGTCATTAATACCTTAGCCTGAATCTGATTGTTACAACTTTCCTTTGGATGTTAGTGTAATTTATAGTATGCCCAGCTCCCTCATACCATCATCTAATTTTCTTCTTCCAGTGCTGTTAAAATTAAGTTGTAATCATTAATCTAGATGATAGGGGATGAGAATCAAATCTCAGGAGTTAATTTCTAAAATGCTGTAGAACTTAAACAATTTATTCTCATTTTTTTAAGTCAGATTATTCCCATATGCCTTAAACAGTGATGTTTCCATCGTTTTCTTAAAACTGAAAGCATTATAATTTATTGTAAGCATTTTAAATGTTTGGCACATAGTTAAGCAATTGCTTAAGCCAATTACTTAGCTATTCTTTTGGAAGGGTGAGGATAAGCTTTAGAATCAGATAGGTCTGCCTGGGTTCATACCTTGCCTCTGTTACTTTCCAATTGATTGTATGACCTTGAGCAAGTCACTTCAACTCTTTGACTTTCAGTTTCCTCATCTATACAATGGGAATAATGATATCTACCCCAGAGGGTTAGTGTGGGAGGATTAAGTGAGACAACATCTATGAAGTAGCTGATACATAGTAAATCCTCAATAAATGGTAAATATTATGCACACATTATCCATCCATGAGCAATAATGAGAGAATGTATATAGTCTGTGCAGTGAAACCTTGCCCAGAGTCATAGTAGGCAATCAGTACATATTTGCCTGTCTGTTTCATCTTCCTATCTTATTTTACTCCTATGGACTAATAGCACTAAGGACATTAGAGGGAAAAATGACAGAGTGAGGCCAAGAAGAAGTAACAGGAGTAGATGAGGTACCTTTATGTTCAGAATGCTTCATCAAGCCAAGGTAGAGGTAAGGTTGTTGAATAGGAGAGTGAGTTCTGAAATGAACTTTAGAGGGTTTAGTACTTCTTGTTCATTAGTTAGCAATGTATAATGATGATCACAGTTAAGTTTATCATTCAAGCAACAAAAGAAAAAGCAAGTGAAACTTCGGGAATGAGGAATGGTGTGCAGAAGAACTAACTTCTTTGGCTGGAACTTTATTGAAAAATTTTCATTTTTAAGGCAATCTCACTCCTAAATTGTCTTTCCTGGCAAATAAGATTGAAACTCCAGAGAAGATAGTAGGATGTGCCATGGATAACTAACATTGATAAGTCAGGTGTGAAGAATTACCACAACTGAGCAGTTTTGTTCAACTGAAAACTTGAAAAGCTTTTGGATGGAAGTTGGAGAACTGAAGAATTTATTGGCAAAAACAGCTGCTGCTGCAGATGTTCCCAGAGGCTCATGGCTCCCCCAAAACAAGGGCTTCTGAAGACATTCTTGAAACTTCAGATAAATGAGTCTGCCTTTCATACTCTGGAGACTGATGGAGTCTAAAATAAATAATAATAATAATAACAACAACAGCAGCAGCAGCTAACATTCATTGAGGACTTAATATGTGCCAGGCACTGTGCTATATGATTTAAATGGTTTAATACAACCAATCCTTATCACAATCCTATTAATCAGACACTGTTATCATCGTTTTACAGATGAAATAACTGAAGTACAGATGAAATATAACTAGAATGAGGTGGAACTAGGTGGCATGGCTGTAGAGTCTATTCTCTTAATGACTTGCTTAATCTTTGAACTCAGCAAAACACTGAGGCAAAATCACATCATGTAAATAAATTTAATATGGCTTCTATCAAAAGCTTCTCCCAGACTGGTACTGTAGAAAAGTACCTTGATGGGTCAGGGAAAAAGAGCCATTGGGCTAGCTTCTTCACAAAAGAGCCACTTATCTCTTTGAGATATTTGCTTCCTGGTAACCACTGCTGACACAACTCTGGCTTCAGAGGGGTTCTGTTCCTCTGCTAATACTTAGGGTCAAAGGTGAAAAGTGATCATGTCCTCGATCCTCTGTAGCTTGGTTAGATAAAAGATGAAATATTCAAAACACATTTATTAAAAGTTATGAAAAACTCAAAAATATAACCTCCAAGAAGGGTATCATGAATCTGAACAATATGGCTAATTTCAACTCATGATTCAGCACAGAGGCCCCTTCTTAGCCTACTCAGAGACAGTTTCCATGCAGCAGATAACACTTTATACTTCTATCCCACATGAGGACCCTTCTAGATCCTTAGACTCATTGAAGCCTATGCCAAAAACCAGAGGCAGAGCCCACTCTCCAGCTTTCTAGCTTATTCTAGTAGTTATTTCTGCTTTCTTGTTTTTGTTGAATTTTTGGATATTAAAAATTTACTCCTGAAAATGACATTATATCTGTCCTTCAGGGAAGAACTCAGCCATATAGGCCTCATCAAGATGAACCTCTTAAAATTGTTTGTTACAGCAAACCACAGTACAATATTCACACAGAAAATGTACACACATGGAAAGAGAGTCATTTCCTGAAAGTTTCTGCTGTGGGAACTCAGACCTGCATAACCTGTGGGAATTATTTGAGAGAATACATATAGCCAAGATGGAAACATTGAACATAATTTATTTGGATTTTCAGAAACCCCTTTGTGTGGAAATTTTGCAAAAGTTCCATCCTAGAGGCAATATAAAACAAATGGAGTCACAGTGGTATTGGAGGAATGATTTCTTGGAATACAACAAAAGAATACCTTATCTGGTTGAGGACATATAAATAGCAGCATGTTCCCTGGGATTGGTTATGTGACCAATCTTCTGGATCTGAAAAGAAGGCTCACAGTGATAATTTCCATGACTGCAGATGATACTAAGCATTTTCAGATAGTGCAAAGCTGAGCCAACAGGGAGAAAATTCAGGATGATTTCAGGAGGCAATGGGCCTAGAAACCAGGGACAGCAGCCAAGCTAGAGAATGGGTGGGGAGAGTAAACAGTAGTTTAAGTCCAAACTATCGTGGCTTCTCTCTCCTTCTCTTATTTCAAGACCTGTGCAAAAAATAAATAGGGTTGACAGGGCAGCTTAACATAATTTCCTAGTGGTAACAGCACATCCACTCACAGGAGATGCTGTACGTAGTCTCAGCAGGGAAAACCTGTGAAGATGTGGCTTTGCAAACATAATGGCGGAGAATTTTTTTTTTTATTAATGTTATGATAGATTACAACCTTGTGAGATTTCAGTTGTACATTTTTGTTAGTCATGTTGTGGGTACACCACTTCCCCCTTTGTGCCCTCCCCCCACCCACCCTTTTCCCTGGTAACCACCGATCTGATCTCCTTATCAATATACTAACTTCCACCTATGAGTGGAGTCATATAGATTTCGTCTTTCTCTGACTGGCTTATTTCGCTTAACATAATACCCTCGAGGTCCATCCACGTTGTTGTGAATGGGCCAATTTTGTCTTTTTTTATGGCTGAGTAGTATTCCATTGTGTATATATACCACATCTTCTTTATCCAATCATCAGTTTCTGGGCATGTAGGCTGGTTCCACATCTTAGCTATTGTAAATAATGCTGCGATGAACATAGGGGTGCAACGGACTCTTGAGATTTCTGATATCAGGTTCTTAGGATAGATACCCAGTAATGGGATGGCTGGGTCATAGGGTATTTCTATTTTTAACTTTTTGAGAAATCTCCATACTGTTTTCCATAGTGGCTGTACGAGTTTGCATTCCCACCAACAGTGTATGAGGGTTCCTTTTTCTCCACAACCTCTCCAACATTTGTTGCTCTTGGTTTTGGATGTTTTTGCCAATCTAACGGGTGTAAGGTGATATCTTAGTGTAGTTTTGGTTTGCATTTCCCTGATGATTAGCGATGATGAACATCTTTTCATGTGTCTATTGGCCATATTCATATCTTCTTTTGAGAAATGTCTGTTCATGTCCTCTGCCCATTTTTTGATTGGGTTGTTTGTTTTTTTGTTGTTAAGCAGTGTGAGTTCTTTGTATATTATGGAGATTAACCCTTTGTCAGATAAGTGGCTTGTAAATATTTTTTTCCCAATTAGTGAGCTGTTTTTTTGTTTCAATCCTGTTTTCCCTTGCCTTGAAGAAGCTCTTTAGTCTGATGAAGTCCCATTTGTTTATTCTTTCTATTGTTTCCCTCAACTGAGGAGTTATAGTGTCCGAAAAGATTCTTTTGAAACTGATGTCGGAGAGTGTACTGCCTATATTCTCTTCCAAAAGACTTATTGTCTCAGGGCTAATCTTTAGGTCTTTGATCCATCTTGAGTTTATTTTGGTGTGTGGTGAAAAAGAATGGTCCATTTTCAATCTTTTGCATGTGGCTGTCCAGTTTTCCCAGCACCATTTGTTGAAGAGACTTTCTTTTCTCCATTGTAGGCCCTCTGCTCCTTTGTCGAAGATTAGCTGTCCATAGATGTGTGGTTTTATCTCTGGGCTTTCAATTCTGTTCCATTGATCTGTGGACCTGTTTTTGTATCAGTACCATGCTGTTTTGATCACTGTAGCTTCGTAGTATGTTTTGAAATTGGGGATTGTGATTCCGCCGGCTTTGTTTTTCTTGCTCAGGATTGCTTTAGCAATTCGCGGTCTTTTGTTGCCCCATATGAATTTTAGGATTGTTTGTTCAATTTCTGTGAAGAATGTTCTTGGGATTCTGATTGGGATAGCATTGAATCTGTAGATTGCTTTAGGTAGTATGGACATTTTAACTATGTTTATTCTTCCAATCCATGTGCATGGAATGTCTTTCCATCTCTGTATGTCATCGTCAATTTCTTTCAAGAAAGTCTTGTAGTTTTCATTGTATATATCCTTCACTTCCTTGGTTAAGTTTATCCCAAGGTATTTTATTCTTTTTGTTGCGATTGTGAATGGGATTGAGTTCTTGAGTTCTTTTTCTGTTAGTTCATTGTTAGTGTATAGAAATGCTACTGATTTATGAACGTTAATTTTATACCCTGCTACTTTGCTGTAGTTGTTGATTATTTCTAATAGTTTTTCTATGGATTCTTTGGGGTTTTCTATATATAAGATCATGTCATCTGCAAACAGCGAGAGTTTTACTTCTTTGTTACCTATTTGGATTCCTTTTATTTCTTTTTCCTGCCGAATTGCTCTGGCCAGCACCTCCAGTACTATGCTGAATAGGAGTGGTGATAGTGGGCACCCTTGTCTTGTTCCTGTCCTCAGCGGGATGGCTTTCAGTTTTTCTCCATTGAGTATGATGTTGGCTGTGGGTCTGTCATATATGGCCTTTATTATGTTGAGGTACTTTCCTTCTATACCCATTTTATTGAAGGTTTTTATCATAAATGGGTGTTGGATCTTGTCGAATGCTTTCTCTGCATCTATTGAGATGATCATGTGGTTTTTGTTTTTCATTTTGTTGATGTAGTGTATCACATTGATTGACTTGCGGATGTTGAACCATCCCTGTGTCCCTGGTATAAATCCCACTTGATCATGGTGTATAATCTTTTTGATGTATTGCTGTATTCGGTTTGCCAAAATTTTGTTGAGGATTTTTGCATCTATGTTCATCAGTGATATCGGCCTGTAGTTCTCCTTCTTTGTGTTGTCCTTGTCAGGTTTGGGGATCAGAGTGATGTTGGCTTCATAGAATGTGTTAGGGAGTACTCCGTCTTTCTCAATTTTCTGGAACAGTTTGAGGAGAATAGGTATTAAGTCTTCTTTGAATGTTTGGTAGAATTCTCCAGAGAAGCCGTCTGGTCCTGGACTCTTATTTTTGGGGAGGTTTTTGATTACCGTTTCTATTTCCTTACTTGTGATTGGCCTATTCAGATTCTCCATTTCTTCCTGATTCAGTTTGGGGAGATTGTAGGAGTCTAGGAATTTGTCCATTTCTTCCAGGTTGTTCAATTTGTTGGCATATAGTTTTTCGTAGTATTCTCTTATGATCTCTTGTATTTCATTGGTATCTGTTGTGATTTCTCCTCTCTCATTCCTAATTTTATTTATTTGCGATTTCTCTCTTCTTTTCTTGGTGAGTCTGGCTAAGGGTTTGTCAATTTTGTTAATTCTTTCTAAGAACCAACTCTTTGTTTCATTGATCCTTTCTATTGTCTTTTTTGTTTCAATATCGTTTATTTCTGCTATTATTTTTATTATTTCCCTCCTTCTACTGACTCTGGGCTTTGTGTGTTCTTCTTTTTCTAGTTCTGTTAGGTGTCATTTGAGGTTGCTTATGTGAGCTTTTTCTTGTTTAGTGAGGTGAGCCTGTATTGCAATGAATTTCCCTCTTAGGACTGCTTTTGCTGCATCCCAAATGGTTTGGTATGTCCTGTTCTCATTTTCATTTGTCTCCAGATAATATTTGATTTCTTCTTTAATTTCTTCAATGATCCATTGTTTGTTCAGAAGCGTGTTGTTTAGTCTCCACATTTTTGCACCTTTCTCTGCTTTTTTCTTGTAGTTGATTTCTAGTTTAATAGCATTATGATCAGAAAAGATGCTTGATATTATTTCAACTCTCTTGTATTTATTGATGTTTGCTTTGTTTCCCAAAATATGGTCAATCCTTGAGAATGTTCCATGTGCACTTGAGAAGAATGTGTAACCTGCTGTTTTTGGATGAAGTGTTCTATATATATCTATTAAGTCCATCTGGTCTAATTTTTCATTTAATTCTATTATTTCCTTATTGATTTTCTGTCTGGATGTTCTGTCCATTGGTGTTAATGGTGTGTTGAGGTCCCCTACTATTATTGTATTGTTGTTGATGTCTTCTTTTAGTTCTATTAAGAGTTGCTTTACAAATTTTGGTGCTCCTGTGTTGGGTGCGTATATATTTATAAGTGTTATGTCTTCTTGGTGGAGAGTCCCTTTTATCATTATATACTGTCCCTCTTTATCTTTCTTTATCTGTTTTGCTTTGAAATCTACCTTGTCTGATATTAGTATAGCGACACCTGCTTTCTTTTGTTCATTATTAGCTTGGAGTATTGTTCTCCATCCCTTCCCTCTGAGTCTGTGTTTGTCTTTGGGGCTGAGGTGTGTTTCCTGGAGGCAGCATATTGTTGGATCTTGTTCTTTGATCCATCCTGCCACTCTGTGTCTTTTGATTGGGGAGTTCAATCCATTTACATTTAGAGTGATTATTGAGATGTGGGGGCCTACCACTACCATTTTGTGTCTTGTTTTCCAGTTTTCTTCAATTTCCTTTGTTTCTCGTCCCATGGTTTAATCTGTTCTGATGAAGAGCTGCTACTCTCTGTTGTTGTCCTTCTGCTTATCTCCTCTGCTCTTGGTTTTGTAGCCCCTTTCCTTTTTTGGATTTTTCAGGAATGAGGGTTTTCCTGAGGATTTCCTGAAGAGGAGGTTTTGTGGCAATGAACTCCCTTAATTTTTGTTTATCTGGGAAAGTTTTTATTTCTCCATCGTATTTGAAGGATATTTTCGCTGAGTAGAGAATTCTCGGCTGTAGATTTTTGTCCTTCAGATTTTTGAATATATCATTCCACTCTCTTCTAACCTGTAAAGTTTCTGCTGAGAAATCTGCTGATAGCCTGATGGGGGTTCCTTTGTAGGGTAGTTTCTTTTGCCTGGCTGTCCTTAGTATTTTCTCCTTGTCGTTGACTTTTGCTAGCTTCACTACTATATGCCGTGGAGTTGGTCTTCTTGCATTGATAAAGTTTGGAGATCTATTGGCTTCTGTCACCTGAAGATCCATCTCTCTCACCAGATTTGGGAAGTTCTCAGCCATTATTTCTTTGAATAGGCTTTCTGCCCCTTTCTCCTTCTCTTCTCCCTCTGGTATACCTATAATCCTTACGTTGCATCTCCTAATTGTGTCTGATAATTCTCGGAGAGTTTCTTCATTTCTTTTTAGTCTTACTTCTCTCTCCTTCTCTGCCTGCAACAATTCTATATTGCCATCTTCCAAATTGCTAATTCTTTCCTCCATATTATCGGCCCTACTGTTCAGAGCATCTAGATTTTTCTTAATCTCCTCTATTGTGTTCTTCATTTCCAATATTTCTGTTTGGTTCTTCTTTATCGTATCAAACTCTTTTGTGACATGGCTCCTGAACTCTTTGAGTTGTCGGTCAGAATTCTCTCTTAACTCATTGAGTATTTTAATGATGGCTGTTTTGAAGTCATCATCATTTAGGTTATATATCTCATTTTCTTTGGGATTTTTTTCTGTGTATTTGTTGTTTTCTTTCTGTTCTGGAGATTTAATGTAGTTTTTCATATTGCTTGATGTTGATTTGTGCCTCTGCATAGAGATAGAGTTTAGTTGCTCCTTTCACTTGTTTCAGCTGCTGCAGTGGGGGAGCCGCTGTTTGTACTGCACCAACCAGGAACCCTGTCCGCAGTTGCTAGCTGGGCCTGGGCCCCTCCTTGTAGTCACAGTGGTCCTTTGGATTCCCTCCTCTGCCATGGGGGCCGTCACAGGGGGGCTTCAGGCTGCTGGTGTCTACTGTTGCAGCCCACCTAGATGTGCTCCCTCCTTGGGGTCTGCAACGGTGTTATGGGCTTTTCCAGCGGCCAGGGGTGGGATCACTTATATTTGTCGCTCCGTCGCTGTCGGCACCTACAAAATCTCACTTGTCCACTGTGGGTCACGGGAGAGCTATTGGCATCTTCTACAGTCTGTGGTTAGTTCCCCTAGCTATGCTACTTTTGTCCCAGGGTCTTCCAGCCTGGTGGCTGCTGGATGGGTGCTTTCTACTAGTGCTGTGCAGAGGCTTTCCCTGAGGCTGCTGTGAGCCTGTAGGGTTTCCCCCTAGGCTACGGAGCTGGGTCGCTGGAACTCCCCCCAGCCCCAGTCCTGTTCCCCAGGAACTCAGGGAGCCCTTTGCCCTGTCTTGGGGGATAGCCGGAGATCCTGATTTCAGTGGTAGCTGGTCAGCTGCTGCCCTGCCTGATATTCTCCTCTCCGGGACCCTCCCGGTATTGTGGATGCTGGGCGTGACCCCTCCGCTAATAGCAGACAGAGAGTTTTGTCTGCTGCCCAGGCAGAACTCTGGAGCTTCCCCTCCGGGGTGCAGAGCCGGCCTCTGGATCTTCCCCCAGCCCCAGTCCTCTCCGAGATCTCTGGCAATCCCTAGCCCCACGGGGCGGGCAACGGCAGCTGGGTGTCACCCCGCCCTCTGGGATTCTCTCCGGGACTTTCCCGGAGCTGTGAATGCTGGGTGTGGCCCCTCTGCTAATGGCAGACAGAGAGCCCTGTCTGCTGCCCGGGTGGAACTCCAGAGCTTCCCCTCCAGGGCGCAGCGCCGGCCCCTGGAGCTCCACCCAGCCCCAGTCTGCTCGGAGATCTCCGGCAATCCTCAGTCCCACAGGGCGGGCAACGGCAGCTGGAGGTTGCCTCGCCCTCTGGGATTCTCTCCGGGACTTTCCCGGAGCTGTGAATGCTGGGTGTAGCCCCTCCGCTAATGGCAGACAGAGAGTTTTGTCTGCTGCCCGGGCTGAACTGTGGAGCTTCCCCTCCAGGGCGCAGAGCCGGCCTCTGGAGCTTCCCCCAGACCCAGTCCACTCGGAGATCTCTGGCAATCCCTAGCCCTGCCGTGCAGGCAGTGGCAGCCGGGGGACCTCCGTACCCTCAGTGACTCTCTCTGGGACCCTCCGGGCACCACAAACACCAGGCGGGATCTCCCCGCCAATGGTGAGGAGAGACTCTCCCCGCGGGCTCAGGTGTGCAACTCTAGAGTTTCCTGCTGCGTTTAGGAGTAATTGCGGGGGGTTTAGGTAGGGTTCTGGTCACCTGTTTCCACCGTCGCTCCTCTGTTGTGTGCTCGCTCCTGCCCTAGATGTGTATTGATCTTCTGGGGGCATCTGTTGGAAGAAAGCCGCTTGCAGGTACTAGGCTGTTTGGTCGGGGTCGGAGAGTTTTCACCTATTTCCACATCCTCCCGGAGGAAAGTCCGTCTGCCTTCCAATGTATAGTCGCGTGGGTCTCTCAGACGTCCTGAGATGCTGTCTGGATATCTTTTGTTAAGCGATAAGTGTCCAAATAATTGTAGACTCGAAGGGGGAGAGACAAAGAGGACTACTCACGGCGCCATCTTGGATCCTCCCTGGCAGAGAATTTTTGCCAGTTATTCCCTCTTCCCTGATTGGTGGGTATAGCCTGGTACCACCACAACTTTGTTGCAAACTGGGTTTCTTTTTTCTCTAGAAGGAATGACTCTTCCAAACTCATGCGCTTGAGCCCCAAAATAGAAAAGGGGCTTTACTATTGCCAAGTTGCTTCTCAGCATGGAGGACTACTCAGCAGAATAGGACCTTCTTGAGCAGATAGCATGAAAAAAGTAAGGGGTCACATTCAAAGCCTCTCTGTCAGGGCATATGTCCAAAAGAAGCAGTGGAATGAAGTAGAATTGAACTCCTTCTAGTCTGTGTTGTTTAGAATACAAAAAGGAGAATCCACAAGGATTCTCTGCCTGAGTCTATCAGTTGAGGTGGCATATGAGCCACTCATCTTTCCAGATATAATTAAACTGAGTATTCAAAAATGGGCACCCAAAAAGCAGAAGAGTGTAATACGAACTAAAAGTGGAGTCTACAAACTCTCCTTTTCTCTAAAACTAAGCCCTAATGGCATGACTGGGACTTTTCACAATTATAGCTCAAGTCTCAGGAAGTTTCTGATTTTCAAGCAAAATAGTGCTTTTTGAATGTCTACACCTCTGACTCAACTAAGGGACGCACATACACTGAACATTTCATAGTTGTTGTTTTTGGTAATTATAATCAAAAGCACATGTCTAATATTGCATTTTCATCCACTGAGTTTGTCTGCAATTTTGCTATGGCCAATGATTATAGACAAGGTTGATACCTATGCTCTTAAGGAAGAAATAGCTAGTTTAAAGAGATTGAGCTGTTGCAAGCTGATAACTTGGGCTTAATTGCCCTTTGGCCCCTGCCATGGTTTAAATCTGAGTTGCAGCAATGCTAGAACAAGTTCAGGGAACCTGGGATTGATATTTTCACACCCAAAGCCCCTTCGCTGTCTCTGGTAATTTTCCAAAGGCTTTGCTGTATATGACTGCATTTCTTTCTCATTTGTCACAAAAGTCAATGGCATTGTGGTTTCCAGATAGATTTTGATTTCACAAGATGTTCTGTGCTTCCTATATGCCTCTGATGGTTTTTTTCTGGACAGCTTTAGCCTTTTCCAGAAGCAAAATACATAGGAGGGGATTCCTGGAGAATTAAAGGCCAAAAGGTATAGAGTTTAGAAAATCTTTTGTTAATTGGCTCTACTCAATGTCTTAGAGGCACACATTGCCAGGATTCGGAAGCTCCTTAGGGATCACCTAGTCTGACTTTCCTCTCCTTTCTCCTATTGCTTCAGTTACATCCACAACATTTCCACCAAGGATTCATCCAACTGCAGCTTGAGTGTCTCTGATGGTAGAGAACTTGTTCTCTACTTCCTGAGGCAGCATGTTCCATCTTGGGGCATCTCAATTAGAAAGTTACTCCTTATACTAAATTTGTTTCCACCCACACTCTTAATCCCACTGGAATTACAGCAAAGCATGTCTACTCACTCTTCCTAGTGACAGACCTTCAAAGATCCAAAGACAAAGATCTTCAAATTTTTCAGTCTCAATCCTTTCATCTGATCCCAATAAGTCATGGATTCTAGGGTGCATACCATATGAGAAACCAAGTATTTTACTGCATGAGTCATTGGAGACATCTATATTAGGCTGGAGTGAAGGAAAGAAAGCAGTGGCACATCCTCTGAAATGTAAAGCTTAAAACCAAGAACTTCATATAGCCATATGGAAGAAAGAGAAAAAAGGAAGGGGGGGAGAATAGAGGCTCAAATGCAGCCAGCAAAACTGGCCAACACCTCCTTTCTTAGAGATTATTTGACTTTGAAACTGTTCCAAGATTGACTTAATGAGATGGGGGCTTCACGTATTCTAAGGCTGAGTTTCAGGGTAATCACCTCACATATTAATAAGGAGGCATTGTAAATGCAGGAATTTTCTTTGAGAACAACCCCCTTCCTACTGAGCAGGCCAAAAAAGAAGATGAGGGCTTATATCTGTGCAAAGCAACCAATGAGTTGGGAGAAGTCAGCACAGCAGCTCTTACCACTGTGGAATGTAAGTTGGAAATTTCTAGCTAGATTGATAATCAGTAATAGAACGCAAAAAAGGAAAAAGAAGAATTTGGTGGTGGTACACAGTGTGGAAGGACAAATAAGACAAGGCATGCATGAATATACACAAAAGTACTGTCCTTAATTTATCCACTTTCAATGCGAAGGTATGTGGAATTGTATGATTTGGAAAACCTGAGTTCAGAACCCCTACTTGTTCTGAACTTGATGGGATCTTGGACAAGTAGTTCAGCCTTTCTGAGTCTCAGATTTCTCATTTCTTAATTGAGAATAACACCAGCTGTCCTGTCTATCTTTCAGAGGTGATACAAATGAAGGCAAAGATGTGGGAATTCTTTATGAAATATAAAGTATCAAATGAGGGTACTCCTTTTTGGTTGATTGGAAAATACTAGGTGGTGTTTGGAAATATAAATATAAAATATTAGACCTTTGAGCACCTTTCATTGTAAATATGAAGGCCAAAGAGAGTAAGATACTTGCTGAAGATTATGGCAAGATCTTTTGACTCCAATGTCCTATGCTATTATGAAGAGAATTAACTGTTAAGGGCAAAGCTGTATGTATTCAAAGAAATGTTACTGGTTGGAGTAACTATCTTGGCATCCCCAAAGCCATTTTTCTCATTCAACTATACTCTTCTAGGACATATCAGGCAAGCCATATAAGCCAATTTGACAATATGGATTCCTAGTGGTCTGAGATAGTCCATAGAGTCTGCATTATAAGAAACAAGAAACTGATAATAACAAGAAGCTAAAATATATTATCTGCCAGATACTGTGATAATCATTTCTTATTATCTCATTTAATCCTCTTGATAACTCTATGTAGTAGGTATTTCATTATTCCCACTTTTAGATAGGGAAACTGACACACAGAGAGATTAGTAACTTGCCGAAGGTTGTGCAGTTGGTAAGCGGTAGAGCCAGGATTTGAACTCAAGCAATCTGACTCCATAGCGCATACCTATCTTGGCTTTATCTTTGAGAGCCAGCTAATGGGGCAGAACACAACTTTAAATGTCTCATTTTGGCTTTCTGTTCCAGATCTTGTAAATATATGTATATACGTATCCATATGCAAAATGTTTTCAGCTCATTCTTTTGAGTCATCTAGTACAATTGTCTAGTGATGCTTTTACCTAAGTCTCAGAAGACAATGACCACACTCCACTAAAATTTCACACACACACACACACACACACACACACACACACACAATTTGGCACTTGGTGATATTAGTCCTTTAAAAATGAAATGTACTTTTTAAAAGGCAGTGAATTTCTCTTGCTTCCTTTCAGTCTCTGCAGTGAACTAACACATTTTTCTTCAAATAAATTCTATCTTCAACTTCTTTACAGGCTCTGGAGAGAAATCCAGTATTGAAGTCACCATTCTTGTTTATGCTGGCCTTGCAAATACCCTTTTCTGGCTTTTTCTAACACTGGTCATTCACAAAATCTGAAAGATAAGGGAGAAAAGATATTTTGGGGCCTGGGCTGGCTCATGGGCAGTTTAAATGATTTTAAGACTGGAGCTGGTATATGTTTTGTCTCAGATCAATCTCTTGGGAGATGTTAGAGCTTATCTAGGCAAAAGAGTGTGAAAACAGTGTGTGTGTGTGTGTGTGTGTGTGAGAGAGAGAGAGAGAGAGAGAGATGTGTGTTGGGACTAAAATGTAATGGAGTTTTCACTTTTACACCTCCGAAAACACTGGGAACTGATACAAAAACACATCTACCTACTCAGATTCCATATCTAATATTAAGTTAGTACATCTAAAGCTGTCAAGAATCATTTGTAGGGGCTTGTAATGTACCAGCTGCCTTGGGGTTTAATATTCATACCTATAACAAATTAAAGTCATATATACTAATGTGATATATTTTCATAGAATATGGATTAACATATAGTTGCCACAGCTAAAGCCCTATTAAATGATACATTGGCTTTTATTTACTTTTGGTCTCAAAGCTATTCATTTTTAAAAACATTTTTGATGTGTTAAGAAGTCCATTTTGTGAAAGTTAAATTACTAGGAGAAAAATAAAAGTGTCAGCTTAGGCACAGTCTCCTTATTTGTTGAGCACTGATGCAAATAATTGGCAGGAAGAGAAGGTTAGGCCTGACATCCCCGTTGAAATGTGTCAAGAAGGCTTCTAGGCAAAGCTGATGGACAGTTGTGGTAGATATTCCAGGGATGTCATGGAGTTCCAGGGTTTCCCCGTAGTTAAGGCACTAGGGAAATATCTCAGCTCCAGGCCAAACCAGCTGTCACTGGTCCTTTTCTTTCTTCCTTTAGAATCTAGGGACTCAGATTTCTTTTATCAGATAATTCCACCTAACTTACTCTATTTCAAAGACTCCCCTCCAGGCTGGCTACAGAATAGGCGAGCCTTATTGGTTTAGCTTTCCTTGTTAGAATTGAACACAAGAACCAGAACTTTTGATTTAAAGGATTTTAAGGTTATCACAAAAAAGAAATGGGAGAGACAAAATTTAATGCAGAGATGGGAGAGGAGGTTGAGAAAACTTCCTGGATCTTATTAAAGTTCTCCTAGATACTAGCCCTGGTCTGGGATCCCTTATTTCGCATGTCTTTCTGATTTCCTTCTTTATTAATAAAGGTAAAACTTAATAAATCCCCCCACCCAAGAATATCCTTCTATTTCTTTTTTGTCAACATCCTGGCATAAAGTTGCACCTAGATTGGAGATAGAGGTTGGGAGTAGAAGCCTGCATCCTATTCTCAAGGTGGTCATTTTCATCTCAGGGGTACTCCAGATGGGTGATGTTCACCCAGGTCACAAGAAAGGTGGCTCAGGGCCGTTATCTCCCATCTGGTATATACACTGAAGTTTCAGGTGGAGTCACCTACTCTTCCCCAACTCCCTTATTAATCATGCATAGCCAGCATGCACAGATTTCTTCTCTCCTTCTTAGTGTATGACTTTCCAGCAAGTTCTTTTACCTCTCTGAACCTCTGTTTCTCCATCTGTAAAGTGAGAGTATTGGACTGGAGCAGTGTTTTCAAACTTTTTTTTTATAGATACCATCAGTGAAAAATACATTTTATTTCATGATCCAGTATATAACTGAATCAACAGTCTTATTAAAAATTACTTACTCCTACTACATGTGATACTCTCATATTTTCTATTCAATTTTTTAAAATGCTGACTGTGAATTTCTATATTTTTCAACCAACTGATAAACCATAATCCATACTTTGAAAGCACTGGACTAAAATATTTCTAAAAGCCCTTCCAACTAATTATAAAGTCCTATCATTCCATTTTTCTAACTCTTTAACTAAAATTGAATTTTCACTGTATTGAGAGAACAATTTACTCTGTGGAATGTAGGGTTGGGACTTGGAGATTTTGTGATGTTCAGCTAGACTCATCTTGGAGAGAGAGAAATGATCCACTTGGTTGACTTCCTCTCTATGGCTGTCAGATTAGTAATAGCATCAGTAACTTACACCAGCTAGAGCTTAAGGAAATCAGCTTCAAGCCTCAGCCAGCTGTCACACTTTCCAAAGGAGTTAGAGAAGAATGAATAATAGCACAAGCTGTTCTTGAAACTAGAGAATGGGGAAGCAGGAAAGGATGTTGGAAATCTACTAGAGTAGTATTTTATAAACCCGATAGAAAGTATACTGTAAAATGTCTAAATTCTGTGCCATTGATGCCAGGAGTGAGGAAGTAGGAAGAAGGAGCTGAGCAGAGTAGAAATAATAGTTCCAGAGAAGATAATGAGAGATGGAGGAAGGGAGGGCCAAGAGTTGGTTGAAAGAATAATGATCTTTGGTTCCCTCACTTTGTGGATTGGAGAGCCCAAAATGGGGAAGTGATTTGCCTGTTGTCATCAACTTTTTGATAGCAGATCCAGAATGAGAACATATATCTAGTTATTGTTTGTTGTTTTATACAATTAAATAAATGGGTAATAATAATGCATGATAATGTTTGAAAAGTTTGGAAATTCCAATATATGAATAAAAATAGCCAAATCTCAGTATTCACAGAAAACCAGTAGTGAATTTTGTTGGATTTCCATCCTTTTTTGTTCCTTTGGATTTTGAAAATGACTGAGATCATTGCATTTTTTTATCCAGTATTACCCCAATATAACAGTCTTTTATTATTTTACTCACTGAAAACATCATGTTAATAGCTGCAGAATAGATCCAAAGTCAATTGAGCATATAAATCATTCCCAATTTCTTACTAATATAGACAACTGTGATGAACATCTTTGAACATAAAGCTTTTTTTCTTGATATTTTATTATGAAAAAATTAAAACTAAAGGAAAATTAAAAGAATTTTAAGTCGACACCCACAAACCTACTACTTAGATTCTACAATTAACATTTTGCTATATTTGCTTTATCTCATGCCTATCCATCCATAAATTCATCTTGTTTTTTTTTGATGCATTACAAAGTAAGTTTCAGACATCTGTATCTTTCATCTTTAAATATTTAAGCATCATGTTATTAACTAGAGTTCCATTTACTTAAGATTCTCTCTTTCAGTAAAATTACATAGTTAAATGCATAAAACTTAAGTATACCATTTGATGAGTTTTAACACATGCATACACCTTGAGTAACCCAAATCCACATCATGGTACAGAACATTATCATCACCCGAGAAAGCTCCTTCATGCATATTTGCTGCCAGTCTCCACCTCTAACTTCGTTCACACTGAATTTTTTCACAAGATTTGTTTTGCCCATTATAGAAATTCATAATAATAGAATCAAACAGTATATTAAATTTCCTTCACTTAGTATAATGTTTTGAGATTTTTCTATTTTGTCTTTTGATGAGCAGAAGTTTTTAGTTTGGTGAAATCCAATGTATCAATTTTCTTCTTTTATGGTCATTGCTTCTATGTTCTAAGAAACTTTTATGTATGCCCAAGTTACAATGGCATTCTATGTTTTCTTCTACAAGTTTTATACTTATAGCTTTTGTTCATGATTCATCTTGAATTCATTTTGTGTATGATGTGAAGTAGAGGTTGAGTTTCATATTTTTCTCTATGAGTATTCAGTAGTTAGGACGTCATTTGTTCAAAAAACTGTCCTTCTGGAGTGATGTCAGCAACATGGTAGAGTGAGCAATTTTCTTTGTCTCTCCAACTTTCAACTACGACTAATTGGACATTCAGTGTTCAACAAAGCATATGCACACAGCCCCTCAGGATGCCTGAGAGACCCATGTTGCTATAAATCAGAAGGTGGACGGACTTTCCCCCAGGAGGAGGTGGAGATAGGTGAAAACTCTCCGACCCTGGGACAGCCTGGTACCTGCAAGTGACGTTCTACCAGCTGACACACTCATAGCATTGCCACAGCACTGAGAGCAGGTATGTCCACGCATCAGTGGTGCAACTGTGGAAACAAGTGACTACAACCCTAAGCCCCCCGTGATTGCTCCTTAGCCCAGTGGGAAAATCCACGGTCCCACAGCAGCTGCAGGGTAAGCCTGTACTCAGCCTTAGCAGAGAGGCCCTGCCCAGCAATCACAAGGCTGGGAGGGCCTGGGGCAAAAGAGGCTCAGCCAGCTGAGCAACTCGCTGGCTGCATTTAGCCCACACAGCCCTGCTGCAGCCCCAAGGGGGCAAGGGAGACCCAACAGGACTGCTTGAGCAGGCAGTGACAATCCAGAGCCCCAGCATGACTGCTTCTAGGTCCAGGGGTAAAATTCACAGTCCCACAGCAGCTGCAGGGAAAGCCTCTACTCGGCCTTGGTGGAGAGGCCCCAACCAGCAATCACAAGGCTGGGAGGCCCTGGGGCAAAAGGGGCTCAGCTGGCTGAGCAACCCGCCAGCCACATTTAACACACACAGCACTGCTGCAGCTCCAAGGGGCCAAGGGAGACCCAACAGGACTGCTTGAGCAGGCAGTGACAATCCGGAGCCCCAGCATGACTGCTCCTCCATCCAGGGGGAAAATCAACAGACCCACAGAAGCTGCAGGAAAAGCCTCTTCTTGGCCTTAGCACAGAGGCCCTGCTTGTCAAACACAAAGGCTGGGAGACCCAGGGGCAGAAGTGTGTTGGCTGGGTGAGCTAACCACAGGCTGCATTAAATACCCATAGCTCTGCCACAGCCCAGAGTGAACAAGTGAGATCCTTTGGGACATGATGGTGGCAGAGTTGTGAGTCTAGGTGAACCTCCTCCTGGCTGCTGTGAAAGCCCATAACACTGCTGCAGACCCTAAGGAGGGAGTGTGTCTAGGCAGTCTTCGAGAGTAGGCACCAGCAGTGTGAGGCCCAATTGCAATTATTCCCACAGCTGATGGGAAACCCCACAGGGCCACTGTGATCACGAGGAGGGGCCCAGGCTTGGTCAGGAACAGCTGACAGGGATCCTGGTCAGTGCAGATTACACAGGTGCTGCCCCCTCCCCAACAGGAGAAGCAAGTGGAAGCAGTAACCAAACTCTGTCGCCATGCAGAGGCACAAATCTACACCATCAAGCAGTATGAAAAAATATATCAAATCTCCAGAACAGAAAGAAAATCACAAGTACCCAGAAAACAATCCTGAAGATACTGAAATCTATAACCTAAATGACAATGAATTCAAAATAGCTATCATTAAAAAACTTAATGAGTTAAAAGAGAATACAGATAGACAACTCAACGAGTTCAGGACCTATGTCACAAAAGAGCTTGATACTATAAAGAAGAACCAATCAGATGTGTTGGAGATGAAGAACACAATCTGGACTCTCTGAACAGTAGGGTCGATAATATGGAAGACAGAATTAGCGATTTGGAGGATAGGAATATAGAAATGCTTCAGATAGAGGAGGAGAGAGAACTAAGACTAAAAATAAAAGAAGAAATTCTCTGAGAAATATCCAACTCAATTAGGAAATGCAACATAAGGGTTATAGGTATCCAAAAGGAGAAGAGAAGGAGAAGGGGGCGGAAAGCCTGTTCAAAGAAGTAATGGCTGAGAACATCCAAAATCTAGGGATAGAGACGGAACTCCACATAACAGAAGCTAATAGAGCTCCAAACTTTATCAATGTAAAAAGACAAACTCCAAGGTTTATAGTAGTTAACCTTGCAAAAGTAAACAACAAAGAGAAAATATTGAGGGCAGCAAGGCAGAAGAAAATAACCTACAAAGAAACCCTCATCAGACTGTCAGCAGATTACTCAGCAGTAATCGTACAGGCTGGGAGAGAATGGAATGATATATTCAAAACTCTGAAGGACAAAAACTTGCAGGCAAGAATACTCTAGCCAGTGAAAATATCCTTCAGATAAGATGGAGAAATAAAAACTTTCCCAGATAAACAAAAGTTACAGGAGTTGATTGCCACAAGAAGCCCCCCCCCCAAGAAATGCTCAGTAAGATCCTCATACCTGAAAAAAAAGGAAAGTGCTGACAAAATCCATAGAAAAGGAGATAAATAGAACGACCAAATCAGAAAATTTCAGCTCTCCATCAGAGCAGGTTACCAAATGCTAAGGATAACATTAAAGATAAAAGGAAGGGGAACACCAAGAATAAATATAATCTTGTCATTTTAACCACAAACTCACAACACAAGAAGGAAGAAAAAACAAGATCTGACAATAACAACCTAGAAGGGGAAGAGGAAAGGCATGGAGTGGCTTAATCTAAGGAAATAAGAGGCCATCAGAAAATGGACTTTGTCATCTATGAGATGTTTTATACAAACGACAGGGTAACCACTAAACAAATAACAAGAATAGAGACACAAATTACAAATAAGAAGAAAGCCAATATGGAAAACTATCTACCTGAATTGATATTCCAAAAATCATGGGATGAGAAACAAAGGAAATGCAGGAGAACCAGAAAACAAGTGATAAAATGGCAGTATTAGGTCCCCACATTTCAATGATCACTCTAATTCAAATGGATTGAACTCTCCAATCAAAAGACACAGAGTGGCAGTATGGGTTAAAGAACAAGATCCAACAATATGTTGCCTCCAGAAAACACACCTCAGCCACAGAGACAAACACAGACTCAGAGTGAAGGGATGGGAGACAATACTCCAAGCTAATAAGGAACATAAGGAAGCAGGTGTTGCCATACTTATATCAGACAAAGTAGACTTCAAAGCAAAACAGGTAAAGAGAGACAAAGAGGGGCAGTTTATAATGATAAAAGGGGCACTGCACCAAGAAGACCTAACAGATAAATATATATGCACCCAACACAGGAGCACCAAAGTACATAAAGCAACTGTTAAGAAAACTAAAAGGAGATATCAACAACAATACAATAATAGTAGGGGACCTCAACAACCCACTAACACCAATGGATAGGTCATCCAGACAGAAAGTCAACAAGGAAATTGTAGAATTAAATGAAAAACTAGACCAGATGGACTTAATAGATATATATAGAACACTCTATCCCAAAACAGCATGTTACACATTCTTCTCTAGTGTACACGGAACATTCTCAAGGATAGACCATATGCTGGGAAACAAAGCAAGCCTCAACAAATTCAAGTGGATTGAAATAATACCAAGCATCTTTTCTGACCATAATGCTATGAAACCAGAAATCAACTACAAGAATAAAACTGGGAAAGTGGCAAAAATGTGTAGATTAAACAACATGCTACTGAACAACCAGTGGATCATTGAAGAAATTAAAGGAGAAATCAAATATTATCTGGATACAAAGGAAAAGGAAAACACGCCGTACCAACTCATTTGGGATACAGCAAAAGCAGTTCTAAGAGGGAAATTGATTGCAATACAGGCTCACCTCAATAAACAAGAAAATTGTCAGATAAGCCATCTCAAAGTACACCTAATGAAATTAGAAAAAGAAGAATAAACAAAGCCCAAAGTCAGTAGAAGGAGGTAAATAATAAAATTTAGAGCAGAAATAGATGATTGAAACAAAAAATCCAGTAGAAAGGATCAATGAAACAAAGAGTTGGTTCCTTGAGAAAATAAACAAAATTGCAAGACCCTTAGCCAGGCTCATTGAGGAAACAAGAGAGAAGACTCAAATAAATAAAGTTAGAAATGAAAGAGGAGAAATCACAACAGATACCACCAAAATACAAAAGATTATAAGAGAATACTATGAAAAAGTATATGCCAACAAATTGGACAACTTAAGAGAAATGGAGAAATCTTAGACTCTTACAACCTCCCAAAACTGAATCAGGAAGAAATAGAGAATCTAAATAGATCAATCACAAGTAAAGAAATTGAAAAAGTAATCAAAAACCTCCCCCAGAGTAAAAGTCCAGGACCAGAAGGCTTCTCTGTAGAATTCTACCAAACATTCAAAGAAGATTTAATACCTATCATTCTCAAACTACTCCAGAAAATTGAGGAAGATGGAGCACTTCCTAACACATTCTATGAAGCCAACATCACCCTGATCCCAAAACCCAACAAGAGCAACAGAAAAAAGGAAAACTACAGGCCAATATCACTGATGAACATAGATGCAAAAATCCTCATCAAAATTTTGGCACACCAAATACAGCAATACATTAATAAATCATACACCATGATCAAGTGGGATTTATACCAGGGATACAGGGATGATTCAACATCTGCAAGTCAATCAACATGGTATGCCACATTAACAAAATGAGAAACAAAACCACATGATCATCTCAGTAGACACAGAGAAAGCATTGGACAAGATCCAATATCCGTTTAGGGTAAAAAATACTCAATAAAATGGGTATGGGGAAAGTACCTCAACATAATAAAGGCCATAAATGACAAACCTACAGCCAACATCATACTAAACCGACAAAAACTGAAAGCCATCCCTCTGGGAACAGGAACAAGACAAGTGTGCCCACTCTAACCACTCTTATTCAACATAATACTGGAGGTTTTGGCCAGAGCAATTTGGCAGGAAAAAGAAATAAAAGGAATCCAAATAGGCAATGAAGAAGTGAAACTCTTGCTGTTTGCAGACGACATGATCTTATATATAGAAAACCCCAAAGAATCCATTGGAAACATTTTAGAAATAATCAACAACTACAGCAAAATTGCAGAGTATAAAATCAACTTACATAAATCAGTAGCATGTCTATACTCTAATAATGAACTTAGAGAAAAAGAACTCAAGAACAAAATCCCATTCACAATTGCAACAAAAAGAATGAAATACCATAGAGTAAATTTAACCAAGGAAGTGAAACACCTATACAATGAAAACTACAAGACTTTCCTGAAAGAAATTGATGATGACATAAAGAGATGGAAAGACATTCTATGCACATGGATTGGAAGAATAAACATAGTTAAAATGTCCCTAATACCTAAAGGAATCTACAGATTCAACGTTATCCCAACCAGAATCCCAATGACGTTCTTTACAGAAATAGAGCAAAGAATCCTAAAATTCGTATGGGGTAACAAAAGACCCAGAATTGTTAGCAATCCTGAGAAAAAAGAACAAAGCTGGAGGTATCACATTCCCTGACTTCAAAGCATACTACAAAGCTACAGTAATGAAAACAGCATGGTACTGGTACAAAAACAGGTGCATAGATCAACGGAACAGAATTGAAAGCCCAGAAATAAAACCACACATCTATGGACAGATAATCTTTGACAAAGGAGCTGAGGGCATACAATGGAGAAAAGAAAGTCTCTTCAACAAATGTTTCTGGGAAAACTGGGCAGCGACATGCTTTTACATGAAAAAAGCCACATGCTTTTTCAATGAAAATTGACCATTTTCTTCACCATTCACAAAAATAAACTCAAAATGGATCAAAGACCTAAAGGTAAGACCTGACACCATAAGACTTCTAAAAGAAAATATAGGCAGTACACTCTTTGATATCAGTATTCAAAGGATCTTTTCAGAAACCATGTCTTCTCAGACAAGGGAAACAATAGAATAAATAAACAAATGGGACTTCATCAGACTAAAGAGGTTCTTCAAGGCAAGGGAAAAGAAAATTGAAACATAAAAACAGCCCACCATTTGGGAAAAAATATTTGCAAGTCATACATTCTACAAAGGGTTAATCTCCACAATATATAAAGAACTCACACAACTCAACAACAACAAAAATAAACAAGCTGATCAAAAACTGGGCAGGGGACATGAACAGACGTTTCTCCAAAGAAGATATATGGATTGCCAATAGGCACATGAAAAGATGCTCATCATCACTGATCATCAGGGAAATGAAAATCAAAACTACATTAAGATATCAGCTTATACCCATTAGAATGGCAAAAATAACCAAAACAAAAAGTAGCAATTGTTGGAGAGGTTGTGGAGAAAAAGGACCCCTCATAAACTGCTGGTGGGAATGTAACTTGGTGCTGCCACTATGGAAAACAGTATGGAGATTTCTTAAAAGATTAAAAATAGAAATATGATATGACCCAGCCATCCCACTACTGGGTATCTATCCAAAGAACTTGAAATCAGCAATTCCAAAGTCCCATGAACCCTATGTTCATTGCAGCCTTATTTACAATAACGAAGATGTGGAGGCAATGTAAGTTCCCATGAACCGATGATTGGATAAAGAAGACATGGTATATATATATATATATATATATATATATATACATATATATACACGCACATGCACACGCACACACAATGGAATACTACTCAGCCATAAAAAAGGATAAAATCATCTCATTCACAACAACATGGATAGACCTTGAGAGTATTATGTTACATGAAATAAGCCAGATAGAGAAAGACAATCTCTGTATGACTCCACTCATATATGGAAGTTAAACACGTAGAGAAAGAGAACAGATTAGTGGCTACCAGGGAAAAGAGGGAGTGGAGGTGGGCACAAATGGTGAAGTGGTGCACCTACAACACGACTGACAAGCAATAATGTATAACTGAAACTTCACAAGGTTGCATAAACTATCATAATCTCAATAAAAAGTTTTTAAAAATTTCATTGCCAAGAACCATGTATAGGAGAGTTTTCCCTATGCTTTCTTCTATGAATTTTGTGGCTTCAGGTCTTACCTTTAAATCTTTACCATTTTGAGTAAATTTTTGTGAGTTGGATAGGAGTCTAGTTTTATTCTTTTACATGTGAATATCCAATTTTCCCAGCACCGTTTATTGAAGTGACTGTCTTTTCTCCATTAGGTATTCTTGGCTCCCTTGTCAAATATTAGTTGATTATATATGCATGGGTTTATTTTAGGCTCTCGATTCTGTTCCATTGGTCTCTGTGTCTTTTTTATGCCTGTACCATACTGTTTTGATTACTATAGCTTTATGTAATATGGTTTGAAATCAAGAAGTGTAATGACTCAAGCTTTGTTCTAATTTCTCAGAATTTCTTTGGCTGTTTTGGACCTTTTGTGGTTCCATACAAATTTTATGATAGTTTTTTCTGCTTCTATAAAAAATGCATTGATATCTTGATAGTGATTGCATTGAATCTGTACATGGTTTTGCATAGTACAGACATTTTAGCAGTATTATTTCATCTATTCCACGAACCTGGGATGTCTTTCCATTTATGTATGTCTTCTTTAATTACTTTCATCAATGTCTTGTATATTTCAAAGTATAGATTTTCACCTTTGTTTAAATCTATTCCTAAGTATTTTATTATTTTTGATGTTATTGTAAACGGAATCATTCACTTTATGTCTTTTGCAGATAATTTGTTAGTATA